>NC_080720.1:9413351-9578351 GCF_019097595.1 Hemibagrus wyckioides
AAGCACAAATTTTACAGAATACCTCAAAAACAACCTTGTAAAAATGATGGTTTGGACACAAGAAAAGAGCAAAGCTGGTAATATTTCAGTAACTTTCAAAAGAAACTGTAGGACTGAAAAACCTCAATCTGAACAGAGGCTGAGGTTGTAAGATGCACACCAAAAACATGGACACGGTTCTGAATAGCAGGATCTATTTTGTTTTGTTTATACACTCTGAGGTCTCTTTGAAAAAAAAAAAAGAAGAAGAAGATTTATTTGCATATCATTGCAGAGTTAATATTTTATGACAAACTAGCTAAACTAGTCATTTTCATTTTTGAGATTGATATTGGATATTGCTTATATAAAGATTCATGTTAAAAAATGTAAAAGATAGAGCGCTTTCAGATTATTGCAATCAGGTTGTGCATGTTGCTGTGTTTTTATTCACTGTCCAATTTTAGTTCAACAGGGAGCTCTCTAAAGACAATAATGTGCAGTTACAAAATGTTCAAACGTATCTTAGACAAAGGTTGGGTGCCGCTATTAGGCAAAACTGTGATTGCCGTATTAGTAACAAACTCAAAAAATACCTTAAAGTTTTTGCGGATGTCAAGGAATGACTAAGGAATTGCTTTAAATCATTAAAAGCATACAGTATATTGTATATATTCTGAAAGTGGCTCCATCTTTTTTGTTTTTGGCACGCAGTCTAAAACCTAACATAGAAAATTATACCTTCGAATCAATCACACACTCCACTCTACACACTCTTTTCTTACCTTTTGCTACTGCTGCAATCTGTTAAGAATGCAAGCTATTGTACAGGTGAGATATTAGATTCTTAGTGTTGACCAGAGTTTCTTGAATTCATTCATAATGGCTCACTGAGGTGAATCTTTAGGATAGATATAGAATGCCTAAAGAATGTCTGAGTTTGTGTACAGTATGTATGTGTGTGTGTGTGTGTGTGTCTCACTAGCTGGCTACTGCTGAGGTTTAAGTTTGGTCATATTTCTGTCTTTTCAATGAAAGTAAGGATGTATACTATTTTGACCTTTAAAATTTTAAATGAAATATATTTTACACTGTTATAAACTAAAAGTGTGTGAGAATGAATGTTTGTGGAACAGAACTTACAGAACTGAGAAATGGGTGCATCCATCTGTGCCGATGCCCCGCCCTTGGAGTTGAGTTTCTGGACCTGGGTGGGCGGGACTGGCTTGTGTGATTGGCCAGTAGCCCGGTACATGGCCTGCACCCATAGGATGCGGTCCTGCTCATCATCACTGGCAAAGATCACAGTGTCGCCCTCCTTGACAGCGTTAAAAAAAGCACGGCCTCCGTCCAATCCTGCATACAATGAAGGATAACATACCATTTCAACTGTGACTCAAATGCTCAATGCTTCTACAAAATTTATAAATGTTTTAAAAAACAAAATTAGAAAAAGTGCTTACTGAAGATTAGTGAATAAATGAATAATCTTATGAATGAATAAACATTTTGCAATATTGTAAAAAATTCTATCCATTTAAAGGACCACATACAAATTAGGTGACCGAAATCCAAAAGTTATGCTAGTATTCACTCGAGAAATGTTCCTGAGTTGTGTTACATAGATGCTTAAGTCAGTCGCTGCACTATTCAGATTATGCAAGTTACATGCATGCACTTTACACCTCTAAGATTGCCAGATTTTTCTTGATTAGGGATGTCAGAGAAGAACATTTTGACTAAGCACTCATTTGCTATGCTTACAGCTCACTTTAAATAAGTGCAATTCATGCTTTATCTATACAATTCAGCCCTCGAGATAAGCAATATCTCTGTGCAAAAACACATTTTCTTGACCTTGCAAAAACATGAATTTCAGCAAGATATATTATGGATGCGTTTAACTGTCAGATGGTGATTCTGATGCTGCTCATATGGTGCAAGAAAAAAAGTCTTCAGTTCAAGGGCAGAAGTGTATGGCACTCCCCTCTTTTAGGAAAACTCTCTCCTGTATGAGCATCTCACACAACTCTATAAATAGTGCTTATGTCCACAGTTATGTTTGAGGTCTGAATACTAATATGCACAATTTTGGTATTAATGTGTGTAAAGTAAGGTAAGGTGAGATACTTTATTGTCACTGTATACAATGCAGCAGCATTTGGTGAGGTATCTCTCAGACAGCAGCAAGGACATTTAAACATAACACTCATGAAAGGAATTTAAATTAAAAACGAAAGAATTAAGAATAAATAAATGAACACTGTAAAATATAAGCAAGATTGCACAAGTGGAATGTGTGTGTGTGTGTGTGTGTGTGTGTTTATTTATACCTGGCTGTGGGTCAGTATAATCCACAGTATACCCATCCAGTTGTAGCAACTCCTGTGGCTCTGATTTCTTCTCCCGATAGCTGCACATGGCAAAAGTGTACTGGCTCACCTGTAGCACAAATCACACACACACACACATTCTCAGATCAAGGACTTGAGTCTTTGCAACAGATTGACACCAACGTTTGTTATTTCTGTTAAAGTAACATCCTATTCTGAGTCATATGTCACATTTTCATTCATCATTCATTTTTCTAGACATTTTTTCCACTGCATGACTCACACAGAAGAAAACTCAGATGACTGACCTGGACCAGAACAAAGAAGCGCTTCTTCCAGCGTTTCCACACATTCTTCCCAAAAGCCCATAAGTACCTATGCAGTAAAACACATAAAATGTGAGTGAGCCTGAAGGACGATTCATGCAATGGCAAAGGAGTTCATACACAATAAAAAAAAAAGTACAATCTGTGTTATGGTACACTACAGAGCAATGCACTAGAAAAGCTCTGTTATACCATGACACATTATTGTTTGTTCTGCCAATTAGAGCAAATTAGGAAAAGTGAAACATCAAAGCAGCACTCTGTTCTATACATACCCGCAAGCCTTCATGTTCTGGGGCTTGTCCATGCGAACAGCCAGTTTAATCTTCAGGTCTTGGTCTGGGCAAGCCTTGGTCACAGTCATCTTATGCAGCTCAGACTGCTTTGGACTGTTAGGGGTCGGGTGAAGGACAACCTAATCAACAATCAGAGAGGTTTATTACTATTGGTTACGATTGTATGAGATTTTGCTCACTTAAACAAGCATAGAGGACCATCATGCTGCCAACATTTTCAGTTCAGTGTGTTTCCACATATACAGCATCATTAACAGGATAAGCACTTTGAAGGACACAGGTCTCTGTATGAGCTGAGCTAATATGTACGTGTTACATTTCTAGTCAGCATTTTTTTTTTTTTAACTTAGCATTCAATTATATTTTTTCTCTTCCTTCTGAACGGTAGGGAGTTGAATGTTGAAAGAGTTGCTGCACGCATGGCACCTTATCAGAAGGCAGCAAGCTTCTTTCTTATCACATCTCGTGTCGTCTTTCTCAATCCGGCTCTCCTGTCTGACTCCCCACTCGCCCCACCTTCTGCCTCTCTTTGATGAGTTAACGTAATCTTCGACTTTGCAAAGTTTAAAGAGTTTTTAGCTAGCTTGCTCCTTGGAGGAAACACATCACACATCCCTGTTAACAGGCAAGGTCGAGCTGCACAAGCTAACATCTACAGAGACTTCAACCAATACACAGTGCTCATATTAATTTGAAGTGAGGCTGAACAATGGTGTTTGATACGAGATTTATCATATTCATGATAACAGTATCAGATATATCTGCATCCAGATATTATTAAAAATGGTCACTGATAAATGTTGATATTTATTACAAAAAACAAGCCAAACCAAATAGTTTTCGATAACAGCTTTGATTTTATCACACAGAGGACTGAACAGTGAAAGTCACAGAGTTTGGGCATAAAGTGTGAACTGGACATGTCTCTCCACAGGGAAGTCAACCGAGTCTGAAATAGACCTTTCTACTGTGTGGGTGTTTGTGTGTATATCAGCAGGGAGCATAAAAAAAGACAAAGTGAAGTCAGCAAATGGACAATATGGCTAGACTTTCCGGTCGAATTAAACAGGTTCATTTTTCCTTCGACTGCTTTAAACAGCAAAGGGTGATAGAAGAAGCTAGCCATCACTGCTGAAATGCTTCTACAACTGCAGCATGCATAAGTCTTTACAAGAACAAAATATTCTATAAAAAATTCTATACTCTGCTACTATTCACTGCTACAGCTTTTTTCACAATGTTCCTATTTACACTGTACATATTCAAATATATCTGTATATAACTGTCTTACTGCTTACTTTGCACTTTACTACTATTTGGTTAGATGCAAAGCTGCTGCTAATCTTGTACTAGAACCTGGACTCTGCATAATAACAAATCTAATCTAATCTAATCTAATCTAATCTAATCTAATCTAATCTAATCTAATCTAATCTAATCAGAATCTTAAGGGAGATTTTTTTTTACATTTGCTTTCACCTGCTTATATAAGGGGTGTAAAACAATGCCACTATTTGTACCTGTATCTAAATCAGTATCTGTACAGGTATCTATTTCTGTATATCTTTAATGCTCTTTAAAAAAAAATGAATATGAACCCTTCCATTATGCCCCACACTGGAACGCACTAGAAATAAATAACCTATATTTGGTTACATCCCATGTTTACTTGTTTTATATTCTCTGAGATCAATAAGGGCATAAGCTCACGTAACTCCTTAACATATTATTCACTCATCTTACATGAAATAACTGTTCTGCAGTGCATTTCTGTAATTCTGTAAATACAATCAATTATTCAGGTAGGAGAGTGATACTAATAGCATGGTTATGAAGGTTCGAGAATGAAAAATGTGTGTGCGCATTCAGTGAGTGATCCTGGGAGAAGTTACTTACATAATTCTGTCTCTAGGGAAACTGACAGAAACAAAGTGAACATTACACCACTATGCAGTTACCTACCCAAGCTTCTTTTGTAATTAGGCGCTGTCAGAAGTAAGCTAGAAATGTTTGCATACTAATGTTGTAAGGTTTTCAAAGTGTTCAAGAGCATGGCTTTCTCACAGGAATGCTTTAATTAGATAATTACTTGTATATGCTGCAATGTCAGATTGCATAAATGTCAAATATATAATCAAATTACGCAATATTTGCAGCATTTTACAATAGTTCACACACTGTGTACAAGAGTTGTCTTTTGGTTTGTTATCGCAGGCAAAGAAAATGACCTGACTGACCCATTTCAGAAAGCCAGAACAAGTAGACTCAGCCACACAAGCTGAGGAAGTGATAAAAGAAGGAGACTCGTACCCTGCCCAGCTCCTTGTCCTCCAGAGCCAACACTCCTGTACTCTCTGTGAACAGTTTGACCTTCACTGCCGGCAGAGGGTGTGTAGTGGTGAAGTCTCCTTGAGTCCCCCATCTGTAACACACATATACACACACAACTATCACAACTGCCCACCTCGCTTGAGTTATCACAGCACCAAAAAACCGAACACTTTTCTTATTTGGATTGCAACTACTTGGACTGCAAGTAAATATTTTAACAAAAATCTCACTGAACATTATCTGTTCTTATGAGTTAGAGACATAAACATGGTTTAGATATACGGTAATAAATTAATCAAAGTAGACCATGATGTTTTAGATAAATAATCAATAACAATGTTACATGATGCAGCCCAGTGGTTATTTTACTATAATAGCATGACTCAAAAAAGTTTTTAAAAAAAGAAATAAATAAAACAAACAAACAAAAAACATTATGATAATTTTTTGGTCTCTTTTTTGCTAAATTATAATACATCTTTTATTATTATTAAAGAACATGGAGTGTCTGTGGTGGAGTGAGCTGTTACTATAGAAACAATAAAGTATTTGCATATTTGCATAAATATATATATATATATATATATATATATATATATATATATATATATATATATATATATATATATAAAAACCTATTATTTGAATTAGTGTTGGCAGAGCTGCTGTTTCCTTAAATATCTTAAACCCTTCCAAGGTTTTTTCTTTTTTACAGTACTTCATAACACTACATCTTTTTCACTCCCTTCCTCCTTTGCCCCTGTTGTCTTCTTTCTGACGTCTAACCCCTCTTGTAGATCTGGCTTTCTTTCTGCCCCATGCTTTACATTCTCTTCTCTCCCTTAGCAGATTCACCCTCATTTTTAGCAAAGCTGTCACACGAGGAGGAGCACAATAAAAGGCAGACAAGCACTATGTCTCTGCTCTTCTCCAAGCTCGACTTGCATCATTTCTAACACTTATATGAAAGTGAGATACTGCAACGGCGCAGCCAGTGTGAGAAGAGAGAAGGTGAGATGGAAGAGAAAGAAACATGTATAAATCTTGCTGTTACTCATAATGCATGCAGGAGCGAGAGTGCATTTCATCTGTTTTAAATGCATTGATATGCATTGATATGTATACAGACAACCCACTAAACTACCACATGCTATCAGCATACATCCACACAGAGTGGAGTGAGATAACCTGGCAATTTCACAGTGCTGCACTATGAAATGCCATTGTGAATGAATTTAAGTTACAGCTTTGAAAAAGATTTAGTATAGGCATAAAATCGCATTTTTAATATGGTCCCCTGAATAATCCTCCATCTTCCGGTGCATACACTTCCACAGCCTTGATGATGAGAGGCTGAACTGGCCCAGTAAAGGCATGAACACGTGACATCAGCTGCTGCCGTGGAAACAGGCTGCACGTGTCAGAGACAGCAGTCAAATGAGACTGGGTAAGTGTGTGAGCGACAGAAAATATGAAGAAATGCCTTTGTGAGTAAAGACATCATCCCTAGTCTGCCTTCAAACCACAAAGAACTCTGTTGGCAAGAGTCCATAAACATGGAACAACTATAAAAAGCTTTAATGGCCATGTGAACACTACAGCAACATTAGTGTGTGTGTGTGTGTGTGTTTGTGTGTGCGCGTATGTGTGTGTGTGTTTCTCTCAACAACACCCTGTTTTTTGGCTCTTTCTCTGCTGTTGGTCAGGTGGCGTTCATTCCTCGTCCAGTATGTTTGGTTCCTCTTGTGATGGGGCGGTTAACATTCTGGCAGCGAATGTGCTGACACTGCAATACACCATCCATCACACTACGCTACACGCTACGTACACTACTGTGTGTGTGTGTGTGTGTGTATGTGTAAATAACACTGTGGGTTCTTTCTTTTGTCTAGCTTATGTGTATAGGTTACAGTTATGTTTAAATCTAAAATGCAAGCATAGCCTAAACCCCAGTCTGGACCCCAACACCAGCCTTCTCTCTTTTTGTCTCTGTCCTATTCTTTCTGTCTGTTTGAGCACAGACAGAAAATGGGAGGAATAGAGGAGAGTGTGTCCTTGGTGTCTACTTCACGCTGAGTTTTGTCATCATCAATGTCGCGAACCATGAAGGTGACCTTGTGCAGCAAGATAAAAGTGTAGGGAAAAGATGCATATATTTGATGAGATACAACACCCTTAAATTCATGTGTCTTTAGTATGCAGCAGTAAGTTGTGAATATGTGAAACTATGCGCTGCATATGATGATGGATCAAGCTAATTCTCCTGTGATGTCATTATACTTCAGTCCTGGAGGCTTGCTCATTTTCACTCTCAATCTATTTTCCATTCCCTCAACACTCTCTTTCACACTCCCTCTCTTTCTCTGTCTCTCTCTCTCTCTCTCTCTCATTGTTTTTAATCAGTTTCCCCACAGCTGACTACACTTGTGAGAGGTAAAAGAGGCTGCGCTCTCTCTCTTTCCTCCTTCCGTGTTCTAGTCCCCCCCCATCTTTTTCAGTTCATTATAAATTGGCACCTGATCCAGTGACAGAATAGGGAGCCCCAAAATAGCTCAAAATCACGTGCTCCTCCCCAGAGCCTCTGAGTGTCCAAATGAGTGCAGGCTGGAACACAAAGCACCTGAAGCAGCACTGCCGTGACGTACACACAACCTCCAGCCTGGGAGAAGCAGAACTCCGGAGAATTCTAATACACCGCAAATCCAGTACACTACTTACTGGTTTGGAAGAGACATAGTAGAGTGCTGATTTTTAATATTTTGCAATAATATAGTCTAGACTTCACGAGTAGCTGCACTGCAGACTTTAAGGGATAATGGTCATATAATATTGCAATGAAAGAAAATGTAAATTTATAGAATTTACAGAAGGGAAATTATTTATAATTGCACTATCCTGTGTTACCCAGATATGGATAGGTTTACTTTTGAGTTTGGTTCCTCTTAAGGTTTCTTTTAAAAGTTTTTCCTTGACACTGCTGCATCTGGCTTTCTCATTAGGGATAAATTTATGTTTCAAATTTGTAATTTATATCCTGAATTTATATATTCATCTAAAGCTACTTTGTGACTATATTCATTGTTAAAAATGCTACACAAATAAAATTGAATTCAATTCAATTTGAAAAAAACATTTCATATTTTATATTCCCATCATATTTTTAAAGTGAACATTACTATCAGAAAGACAAAACGGCACATTTTTAGAAGAAAGAAATACCTGATTCTTGATAGCATTGTTATATTACTCAAGCTTAGTGAAGCAGATTTTATTTTTCAGAGATAAAGAGCATATAATTTGCCAGTAGACTTTGTTTCTTTTTAAATTCAGTCTGCACAAATGTGGACTGTGAACACCATTCTACAAAGCACTGACTTCAAAATACTACCGGTACCCAAAGAAGTGGCAACATCAGTAATTAACCTGTAGCATTTATGACCAGAAAACTGTGCTCTTCTGCCTGTATAACTAAACTAGAGGTCAATCACAAATATAATTCAACAGAAAAGGCAATTCACTGAAAGGGAAAGGACACAGGACTTTGTGAATTCATGAATTCTGGCCTGGTGAGTCAACAGAAATCAAAAAGTCAGTCGGGTTCTTTGGCATATTAAAAAAGTGGAAAAGTTGTTTATTAAGTAGCAGTCACATCAGACTTTTGTATACAGCTGAGACAAATTATCCTGCTTGTCCACCACCGTACACTAAAATTTTGTGGAAAATTCTGATTTTCTCTCTGCGTTCTCTCTGGGCACTGCTATATAGAGAATCGAAAATGTAATAAATTCACTCGTTGTAAATAAACATAAACGGTTTAAGCATTAGTTAAATGATACTTCTTAATAAGAGGATGTAATTTAAATAAAATGGCCTCAGCTGGTGCAGACTGATGGTGTAAATAGCAACAAAGATATCTTACGTTGGTTTGGAAGCCTCAGCCTGGTCCGTCTGTAGCTTCTCCCCCCCCTCCACCTCCATAGTACAGTACACGATACGGTTTGGGGCCAGAGATTTCAGCCCCTGCACCTCCATGATCACTACCTACACAAGAAAGTCACATTTAACACTTAATAGCAATTCTGATGAATGAACAGTTAAAAGCCCTTACTGAGGTGCATGCCTCAATACCCCACTAATACTTCATGCTGAAATGGGCCACACAGTAATTGTGACTTCTTGGTCAAGATAATCATCCTCAACCAGCACTTTGAGCATCTCTATATACTCCACAGTTGGCACTTTTTGGTGTATGTCTTCCATAGTCTCAAAAAATAACGTAATTTATAAATTTTTCTAAATCATATCTTTTGGATTTGAACTTTAGTAAAAATTGGAAGTAAAGTATAGTGGTTTCAGGTATTATTGCAGAAGATATTTAAATTCTTTCACCAACTTTTAAAATGGTAAACAAATATTATAAAATATAGTAAAACACGATTTTCTAAAATGGTTTCCCAGGCAATACTGCACTGTAATTATTACATTTCCATGTCAATATGCGTTGCTGTGATTATGCTTTATTGCTCCACTGAGGCAGAAAAACAATTACGTGAGGAGATAAGCATATTGAGCAGGATAATTCATATGAGCACAATAAAAAGCATTAAGAATGACTTACTAAAATGCTCTGCACAGGCAACCTTAGCTTTATATTTTAGCATTACAATTGAATGCATTAAAAATAAGCTTAAAAATCAGAAATGAACATTACCATTGCTTTAAGTTCAACATACAGTATATATTTTTTCAAATTCAACAAATGCACTGTCTTCTCTATGGCCAAAACACCCTGTTACAATACACAAAATGAAATATAAGCATTTCTGACAAGCTTTCAGAAACCCCTACAGAATTCTGAGCAGAATTCGTAAGAATAAAGACTTGTTTTTGAAATCCAACTCATTTGTTCATATCAAAGTAGCACTTAATTCCATTTATAAAATAAATAAGCAACAGCATTAATGGAAAAATCCATCATGAACCACTTGCATATCTCTAAGTTTAACACATGGTCATTTTGGTTAAAGGTTTCCTATATTACCCACAATGCATAACATCATGTAGACACAGATTTCATAGACTTCATGTTAATGTTCATAAGAAACATCAGAATGTCAAAAAAGTGTGATCTGTAACTGTTGCACGGTTGTTAGTACAAGAAGGGCTGATTTGAGTATTTCAGAAACTGGGATTTTCTTCCACTGAGTTTACACAGAATGGTGCATAACCCAAAAAACACCAAGTGAGTGACAGTTCTGTAAGTGGAAATGCCTTGTTGATAAGAGATGATGAATGGAAAAGTCTCAGGTTCCTTTAACTGAACAGTAACTGAAGCATGATTTTATGCACTGTGCTCCATAAATGTACAGGTATACCTATTAAAGTGGATGTGAATGTACGTCATGTCTACCAAAAGACAACAGTGCAGCAGTGCTTAACTAGCCAAGTCAAATCTCTTCTGTAAATCAGCATAACTGTGTTATTTACCCGCACTGCATCTTAGAGTCCAACTTTTACTGTCTCTACTTCTGCTTCTACATTTGATTTGCTGTAAAACTTTGACTGCAAAAAGACGCGCTAGTTCCTTTTTAGGAGCTAACAGCAAAACCTGAATGTTTTCACTTATGCTTATGATCACTGATTTGGTTTTCCTATTAAACATCATTATAAATGTGCTGCAGCAATGTCCCCCTGTGACATCAGAGTAGCACACAGCTGCTAATGTCTCACAGGAATAATGAAAATACAGCATCGACAAACAAATTAGCACCGGCATTGCATAGCATAGATACCAGAAATGTTTCAATATAAACATATTTCATGTGTTTCATGGTGGAGATTTCTTTAAGAAACAAGTAGATATAGTTATATAAGAATCATCGCTTTCCCCTTGGGTTTGAAATGGTTATGCTGTGGTATTTAAGCTTGTTCCTTTTTACTCAGAAACCTGAACATGCAGCATGTGACAATTTTCTATCCAGCATCCTTTTTATCAGATACTCATGCTGTTTCAGCATATCCCAGAATAAGTGCTGCTCACTTCACTGCTGAAATCAGCTTGACAAAAATCAATTCCCCAGTCCTTAGAACCTACAAAATCAGAGCACTGACACAAAACAGACATCCCACGTCTCAACCCTGTTAAGATCCATAAACCACTACTTTGCCAAGTACTATAATGAATGCGGTCCTGCTGTAATATAATAAACAGCCAGGAGGACAATCCAGTAGAAGACGCTTTAATTTCAGCATAAACTTTGGGGGAGGAGAATGCTTCTGGATATTCAATATTCTCCAAGATCATTCATCAAAAAAAAAAAAAAAATTACTCTTTTTAATATACTGCAGTCCTGTCTCCTATCTGTGCCTGTAATTCTACAATGTTCAAGTGTGAAAATTTTGTGAAAATCGATGCCTTATAAAGGCATCAAACTAACACTGTAACTGCCAATGCTGCTAAATCTATAACTGTCTCAGATTTTCTATCACAACTCGGCTGTTCATGAATTCCTAATGAGGAGAGTCCAACCTTAAAAGCTGGCAGAGGACATGTTATGGAAATGAAGCAGACTGAATATTTAAAAATAGCACAGTATATTGTATGGAGAGAAAATCTCATCAGATGCACCCATCACAGCAAATATTGATTTGCATTCTACTTATAGAATATATATATATCTGATCTACTTAATCAGATTTTGGTGCAAATCATTAAATCTCATTCCCTTATGTATCTGTATGACAAGGCGTATAATAGGAACAACATTAAAAGAACATTTAGCTGATCTTTCCCAGTGACATTAAAAGCACATTTCTGCTGGAGAGAAGAGCAGCATTGTGGGCTGTGAGTAATGGAATATTTCTATAAAATGGTCACTGACAGTGACACAGAGAGACAATGCCATTAGGCTCTGCACCAAGAACACTCTACGAGGTAAATAGTGCTATTCATTTGCCATCTATTGGGCAACGACTGCAAAGAGACTTTTTATATATTAAAGATGCATTTTCCCAAAAACATATAAATTTTACTTTAGAATGAATTGCTGAATTACAGCTGATTCATAAATAATAATCTAGGACCATCATAGCTGCTGTTTGTTTTTTAGAAACCACTCTATAGTTTACAGTTCATCCACAAGCAACAAAATATCCTTCCAAATTGAACCTTCATCAAAAACACACTCAGGAAAGATTATAAGTGATTATGTGCAGCAGCCACACAAAAAATGAAGAGGAGGTAGGATCTGAGGTGTTTTTTACTTCATTAAAAAATCTTTAACAAAGCCCTAAAAAAAGTGTTGATTAAGTAAGGAATAAAACACAGGTGTTTTTTATAACAAAATATAATATAATACGTATACTATATTAAAAAAATATATAAATATGATATGTCCCAATAACAGTAGATCCCAACGTATTCCTCTTATACCACAGCTATTTGTCAACAATTTTCCCAGTGGCAATTTTTAATGTTTTAATCAATGGCAGCTATTGTTTAACTCTTACATTTATGTTGTGGGACAGCCACATGATAAGCTAATTAATCTTATCACTTATGTTATAGCAGCCATGGACAGTAATTCCCTCACTTTTATTTTTCTTTCGAGGTTATTAAGGCTAAAAACTATATAACACATTAAATGAGTGCATTAATTTAAACCTGTGGTTTGTTTTGAGCCGTGCGCTTACAGAAAATTAATCAACACTGTCTGACCAATCAGATACAAGAATTCTGTTGCACTGCGGTAAAAAAAGAGAAAAGACTCCAATCTGACCTTTCCATTTTTTTGCTCCCCTAATATACCCTAATCATTTATCTTTTAAAAACAAGCACAAATGTAACAGTTCTTGTAAATGTCTGTAACCTTCACATCTAAACAAGATCTATTTCTCATACTGTGTGTCTACATCCCGTGGGTTTACTGCAAGCAATGTGTTTACACAGCAAGATGTATTCTACTATTAAAACAATGCCAGAACTGTTCAAAATTAAGTATATTTGGGGATTTAAAATACAGTTGCTTATATGGAAGCTTTTGAGGTGATTCAATAATGTGAGCTATCATGCAGTAATTATTTATTTCTCAAAAACTACAAAGCTTTCAATGTAGGATGTTAGTACCTGGTACACCTTTTGTACGTTTACTATGTATCTTTTGCCTAGAAAGGTGTATGTTGTATACTGTATACTTTTATATAGGTCATTTTTAGTCTAATTATATACATTAAAACCTTAATGTATGAAAATAAATAAACTATGTCCACAATTACTGGTGAAGGATGCATATTAATGGACACCACCTCAGTCACAAGTGCAACTACAGTTTAGTATAATTTTTTCTTTAGAGTGAATCCACATAATATATATACATCCACATAATATATATATATATATATATATATATATATATATATATATATATATATATATATATATATATATTATCTAGAGAGCAGGATGAAACATAGCCCAATACTTCTGTTGAATGAAAAAAATACAGAATGAATATCAGCAAGAGTGGACATCTAGGACCAAAAATACGAACAACAATCTAAAACTAATACGTCTTATCTTACTAAGCTGATGCTGAAATCATGTAACTGTACACTTAGCATTCGGCTTTGTGCAAGGAGAGATTTTAAAATAAACTAGAAATCTCATATACCACATTGTTCTCTGAGGAATCAATATCTCTGAAACCTAAATACAGACACAAGTTAAGTATTGGGTTAAGTGAACTCTTAAAAAAAGAAGAAGTTTGTGATATACACTGCAAGGTTTTCACAATATCAACATCCTGTACCTCTAGTGTGAAGGAGAGAACCACATCGGACTTGGAGAGCTGGTTCTCATCCTCCTGGCCCATGTCGATGATGGATGTGTTGTGTCCTCTTTTCAGTTTCTGAAGTTTGAACTCTCCTCCCTTGGACACAGGCATGCTCTCAAGGTTAGCCATCAGCTGGTTTACAGATGACTTAAGCTCCTCAATGTACATGGCCTCCATCTCCTTTGACACAAATTTGGGAAACTTGCCTGCCTGTTGTTCATAAAAATGCAAAAATAAAAAAATGGCTGTCAGTTTAAGGGTTGAAAAAACATATGCAAATATCATTCAGATATTTTACAGTGCATCATTTTTTTGTAGCTAGCATAACATATAAAAATAACACAGACAAAACAGACGGTGTCTAACATAAATGTACTAAAATATAGAAGTGATAGAAGTCATTATCAAAATTTCAAGGCAGTTTTATACATAGGCCACTGCAAGTAATATGCTATTGTCAGATAATGTGAAAAAACATAAAACCTAACTACCTTAGTACTCCCCACATCATAAATTAAAGTGTAAGCATTAGTAATTTTCATATTTAGCATGCAGGCACATAAATGTGTACCTAAGGTATGGGATTTTGGACTGATCCATAAATGAAACTCACCCTGGCAATCTGATCAGCCATCTGCAGACGCCCATCCAACTCCCTCCTGATCTGAGCAGCCTGCTCATCCAGATTATCCAACTATAAATCACAAACACACACACACACACACTGAATAATCTTGTTCTCTCAGCATGAATCAATCTCTCCTAATTCTAATAAGTTTTCACATCCATTTATAACACAATTGAGGTCATCATAGGTCACCCTTCATTTTTAAACACGGGACAGCAGGTTTTCAGAAAGAGATAAAAGGGTCAAAGGGCCATCACAGAGTTTAATTTCTAATTAGGTCAGCTGATTAAACTGGAGTGTTATGAATTAAAACATGGCAGCAGTTCTGATGAAGATACATTGAGAGCATAGATATGGGTCTCCCCATTTTTTTTTTTTCAGTTTTCTAAACTCCCAAAATGCTGATCAGTTTCCTAGAAACTACACAGTTCATTCATAAATTTATTTTATTAGTCTTTGGTGTAAAACAGATAGCTTTTTTTAACTAAATGACTCCTTCATAGCCAATTTCATAGAGAATTATAATTCCTGCAGTTATTACATTCACTGCAGATGTTCTTTACGCAATCAGATAAGGTTTTGGAAATTCAAAATCAGTATATTACTTCGTCACAATTTCTGCATACAAGCAACTAGAAAGCCTGAGATCATCAATAACACTGCTGGAGACAAATAAGCTTCATCTTATTATTGAACCTTAATCATTTAGTGTAATGAAACATTCAACAATATCATTTAACACCATCTGTGCTTAGTGCACTGTGCACATGTCCCAGCACCCCACTGTCTGGAATCTGAATCCTATTAACTTTTCTGAAGTTGCAAAATTTTTTTGCTAATTCGTGCTTGGATATTCTTCAGACCTAAAAGCAAACTTTCCAAATTTTACCTAATGGAATAGTTACAATAGTGCTAATTATAATGGTAGTGTCATCCTTTCTTTTTCACTGTTATGTGTTTATGTGTCTATATGCATAGGGTATTTAGGGGAAAACTGGAGTGTGTGTGTGTGTGTCTGTGCACGCCACATCATGTACCTACTTTTAAAGTCAACTCATGTGCACGTTGTATTATCTAGCACATCCCTCCTGCCCAGTCAGCCATCATTTCCTGTGCATGTCACTGTCTTGCTCTCACCCACGCAGCATCTAGGGACTACAGCAACGCAGCAACCCATGCTGTGGCAACTGTCACTGTGGAGCGGGATACCCCATCACCGTCGGCTGAACACAGTCATGTCCCCAGAGCCCACCCTCTGTGGCCTGCTCTCCTGGGGATCTGCTCTAATTAAACATGGCACGACATCCACGGGAACCCTGTGAGGCTTTGTGTGTGTGTGTGTGTATGTGTGTGTGTGTGTGCGGCTATTGCTCTAGTAAAGGAAAGGACAGTGCTGTCAGTGAGTGGGTGGCTGAGCTCTGCTAAACAGGAACATCACTTGTGGCAAACCCTTCTGAAGTCATTGCCTTAATATGAAATCTATTTTTGTAATCTTGTAACATGAGTAAAGAGATAGTGTGTAACAAACACTGCCTGTAACCTTGAGGGCCTTATATTTTTAGGTCAAGTAATGCAGTAATGCACATCAACCAGGGCCTGGAGATGGACAAAATGACAAAACACCAGCTTTACCAGTCTGTCAAGCAGAGGATATTAAACATGTGGCATCTTGACATCTCTTAAAAGAGACACTAAATGATGCCATCAAACTATCCCTCCATCTGTCCATTTTCTGTACTGCTTATCATATTAGATCATGGGAACTTGGGGCACAAGGTGGGGGACACCCTTGACAGGGTGCCAAGCACATGGCACAATATAACACACTCACACACAACAGACAATTTTGAGATGACAATCAGCCCATTACGCACATCATTGGCCTGAGGGAGAAAACTGGAGTAATCTTGATGAAAATCCTGAAGCAGAGGGAGAACATACCAACTCTGCACACACAGGACAGAGACAAGAATCGAACCCAGGAGGTGTGAGGCAAATGTGCTAACCACCAAGCCAATGTGTCCCGAATGTAAAACTCTTAATGATACATTTGTATATTGCTGTTTCATGAGATAGAACTCACAACAAATGTAAAACTACACAGTGAATTAATAGAGCTACTTATGAAATAAATCTTCCACTTTCTCTCTGCTCATGGCATGACTCCATTTTGTTTGATGCATGACTGGCATGATTTTTCCACCTGCCCATGGTTCCGGCAGGAGGCCTGCAGTGCAGCGGTATGGCGAGCTTAAGTTCTGCAGCATTGCTCCTGTACTGTACCTGCAGGAGCTGTCACTCGTCTTGCTCAAAAAACTTCATAGACCCAGCTGCTGTTTCTATGGAGATAATCCATGAACAGTGAAGCCAGGCCATGTTTTAGGCCTATATGTGCTAACATAAAAGCAGAATTCATTATAATGTTCTCTCTGCCATTCTCTGTGGAATGGTTTAAAAAAAAGAAGAAGAAGATTGTACTATGCAACTATAGCATGCCTGAAGCTTCAAGCTTGATTCTTAAGCTCCCAGTCCTGGAAATCAAGTGATATCTGAAAGGCCTAAGGGAACCTAGGTTGCAGTGGACATCAGTACAGTGGCATCTCTGTGCTAAGTTTGAGTGTATTTAGTAGAAGTGAGCTGGTACAGTAGCTGCCTGTCACCAGAGGGAGCTCCTGGCAGCTGTTAGCCTAGTTTCATCCACAAGGTAATGGACAGCGGCAAGGCTCCTATGCATTAATAATGGATGCACAGATCTAGATTTGCTGACAGCAGTCTTAAATGTGAGAAAAAAGACAACAGATCACAAATACTACTGGCTCTCTCTGTCTCTGAGACTCTCAGCAGGAGAAAATCCTTTTTTGAGTGTGTGTTTTTTGAATGTCTGTGTATGTGAGAGTAGGAAGAGGGAAGCTGTCACAGGTGGTTGCATCTGGTGACACATGGTAATTCCTATACCTTAATATGGTGTCAAACTGGAAACATTATAAGTTAACATTATAAGCCACATTATGGCTGATCTGGCATCTATTACTTTTGTTTACACCCTCCTGAAGAATGATAAATAGCTTTGAAATGTAGCGTTTCATGCATGTAGGAGTTGGCTACTTGCTAAAGAGATACAAGATAGCTTTGGAGCAGAAGTTGGTGAGATAAATTTTCCTCATTTCCTGAATCTGAGTCATACATTGACAGGTAATATTTTTGTGAAGTTAAGTAGTCATTGAGGGTTCTAGAGAAAACCAGCGTCCCACAAATAACAAGATTAAAAACACAGTCTCGCACTTGAACCCCCTAGGAATCTACAGTAAACCTAAATGCTTTATGCAATTGCACAACAGAAGCAGAAAACAAACGCTGTGTTTAGGCAGGCGCTTTAAGGTGGGGGCGTACTCCAAGTGTGAAAAAGATACCCAGAAACTGTGATAGTTTTGCAGCACTGAATGGAAATAAATGACTTGCTTTGGAAAAATTTAAATCCCAGTTCACTGATTTGGTTGCATTTTGGAAATGATTAAGTTAGCTAATGATTTTTAAATATGGTCCTTGGGATTTAGTGGGAAACATTAAATTTCTACATAGCTAGCTGAACGGAGAGATCTGTTTTTGCACTGGAAAGCCAATGTATCCCTACCTGTCCCTAACCATTTTTGGCTGTGACTGTGTGCTGTGCTCAGAGACTGAAAATTGGCCTGAAATCTTTTCATTACTATTATCTGACATATTTCTGAGCTGGTGGGTAAGGTAAATTGAGAGAGAGAGAGAGAGAGAGAGAGAGAGAGAGAGAGAGAAACAGTAAGAAAGGAATAGGGTAGAAAGGTAGACAGAGGGCTAGGGACAGAGTTAGATGGTTCCCAGATGTCACTAATGACCTCCACATTAATAATTAGGTGAGTAGTAGCTACACTGCAACACAATCTACAGTGAATCACTGACAGATTCACAGAGCTATACTACAGAGAAGAATCCTAACAATGTGTGTGTGTGTGTGTGTGTGTATGTGTGTGTGTGTGTGTGCCATAACCCTGTGGTCCTCTCTGAGCTGTTGGTTAGTGGAGCACGTAATTAGCTCCAGCCACTAGCTGCACAAAGCCACTCTCTTTTTTTCTGTCTTCTATTAAGTCTACATCAATTCTTCCCAGCATTTCTGACTTGCACAAATACACCCACAAACATTTTTCCTGTCCATCACGTTGATCCTCTTTCTGGAGAATCAGAAGTATCCCCTCCCCCACACACACTCACACTTATATCAGCCTGACTTTCTCAAGTTTTTAATCCTCGGTTTCCTTATACTCCTTAAGAATAGGGAGTGTTTTTAATAACGTGTGGTGACCAAGCAACCTGAATGATTTATTGACCTTTGATGAAGGACTGAAAGAGAGAGAAAGAGTGGATTCAAACACTATCCTAATGCCTCTTCACATATAGTAAGAGACTGACGTGTTCATTGCTCTCAGGCTCCGTTGATAGTCGTTAACTAATTCAATCAGCACAAGAGCGCTGCAGAGAGGAGGGAGTTGCGAAGCGGATCTTGAGGGGAAATATTCATGACGGCAGGGAGATGAGTGTGAATCGACCACTTACACACTATTCCACCAAGATATAGTGCTAAACACATATGATGTTTAAAGATTTTCTGTGTCAAAACCTTTAGATATCTATAGATAACAGCATATGCCATGGTTTCTGGGTAGGTAAGGACCCCCCCCCACCTTATTTTCATAAACATTCAGTCAAAAACTGAAGACCTACAAGAAAAAAGTACAACGTTACAGTTTTATGAAGGACACAACATCTGATACAAAAGCATCAGTTTATGATACTCAACAGATATCTGGAGAAAATATACAGTAGTCTTACATATTCTAGATTTTTGTTATTGTTCACACTCACTGTCCAATTCATTAGTAACTCCTGTGTAGCTGCAGACACATGTAATTATCCAGCCAATTATATCATGCAATCATGTGGCAGTGTTGCAATGAATAAAATCATGCAGATACAGGTCAAGGGTTCAACTAATCTTCATATTAAACATCAGATTGAGAGAGAAAATTTGATCTTGTTGACCATGGTATGTTTATTGGTGCCAGATGGGTTTATACTTGTCCCTTATTCTGATGTTTTAACTGCAGCTCTTTAAATTCATTTGCATGATTGAATAATTGCATTACTGAGCAGGTGTATGGGTGTTCCTAATATAGTGGCTGCTGAGTCTATATTTTGGAAGATTATTCTACCTTAGTAGCATATAAGCAGAGAGAAACTCGATAGCTTTGTAGGTATATAGTCCAGTACATGGTTAAGATAAGAAGTCTCCAGAACAACTGACAAGTTCTTGTACGTTTGTAATAATCTACCTACAGGTTTCCTTATAAAACTGTTAACAGTGTTCATAATATTTTAAAGAAAGTCTTTATTCACAGCAAGTATTGATTTCTCTCTATTTTTACTGCTCACTACACTTTATAGTATTGTTTATATTTATAAACTTTTTATTTCCTTTTCTGAAGGCATCTTTGCTTTTCAGATATTTTATACCTGTGTCTCAGACCTTTGCACAATACTATATACATTATCAGCCTCAGGGTATAATGGATCGATCAAAACAGTGAGGAATAATATCAGACTGTGTAGAGATAATCCAGTATATTATTACAGGTCACAGGATGCAAGCAGGATCAACAGGCAGGCAACAACTAGTTCTGGACAAATAAACAGGCAACTACTAGTTCTGGACAAATAAACAAGTAATAGTGAAACAACCAGGTATGGTGACAGCTGATAAGGGGCAGAAAACCGGAGTGTTTATAGACTTGGCAATTATAAGTTATGATAACATCAGAAGGAATAAAAGGGATTGAACGTGAAACCAGAAAGTACATGAAGTAAAGCCATTGGCTTGCTCCAGGGTGTGACTTTGGAGCTAGAAGAATGGCTCCAACAGATTAGAAAAATGCAGACAGCATTGATCTTACTCCTGAAGTGTGCAAACCAAGAAAGAGCAAAAGATCTTGCTCTGGTAGAAAACCCAAGTCTGAAGTAAAAATGCCTGGGAGACAGTTTTATGTGGATATCAATAAATGTTTAAAACTCACCATTGGTGAGTCCAGACACTCCTCTCTCCAACACCTATTTTATTTTTTCATCTTCAATAATGTCTCTTTATCCTGATCAGGGTTTCGGTAGGTCCTGGTTTGCTGTATCTCAGGAACACAGGACATGTAGTGGGAATGTACTCTGTATGGGATACCTGTCCACTGCAGGGCTCCGTGTACACACACATTCACACCTATGAGCAATTTAGAGTAGTCAATCCACCTAACAACAAGTTTTTGGGAGGAAATCAGACTAGCCAGTTGAACTACCCATGAATACATGGAGAAAATGTACAGGTATATTACATTTATGGCATTTGGCAGACACCTTACATTTATCTTATTTATACAACTGAGCAGTTAAGGGTTAAGGGATTTGCCCAGGGGCCCAGCAGTGGCAGCTTGGTGGCCCTGGGAACTTTTAGATCAGTAGTCCATTGTCTTTACTGCTGAACATGCAAAATTCTGCACATACGGTAACCTGAGCACAGGACTGAACCATGGGACCATGTACACTGAGCCACTGTACTGCTTAACTACATATCTGTACTATTAATTTTCCTGTAGTAACTGAATAATTCACAAAAGTTCATGAATAAAATGATTTAGGATGAGTATTTGAATAATACACTGAAAATTTAAGGGGATTCCATAGATATATTCAGTGCCAGACTTATTTGAAAAATTTTGACACAAGAACTTCAGGAATTCAGTTTGACTGTTTTCAGCTGCCAATTAATACCAAACACTAATTCCTTTCCAAAGCTCAGGTAAAAGGCATGCTGCTTTGTCAGTAGCTGTGTGTTACGCCTCAGTAATAAATGCCATACAGATCTGCAGGATCAGCAAGAGTTGTTTGTGTCTTGGTGGTCTCATTAACTGCATATGTAGGTCATCATCGTTATACGCTACCTTTTCCTCGATCTTGTGGCTCACCAAGGGTGCGTCTTGCAATATTCAGTACCATAATGTGCAGAGTCAACAATAATACAAAACTTGACTCCAGCATTTCTCTCTCTCTCTCTCTCTCTCTCTCTCTCTCTCTTGCTGTTTAGCATTCGGAAACTGAAATTCCTGCTGGATGAAGAGCTTGTTAATGGAAGATGATGGACCACTTGTTTTATTTGTGATGATGTGAATGTGTGTGTTAGCGTGTGAGGGGGCAGGCATCAGCCCAGTTGCTCTGGCTGTGTGTGCGTAGTGCCAGACAATTTCTGCCAATTACATGTGATTGTGCTTTCATTAAATACACTCCAGGTGGTGTATGAGTCGTCTATTGGCTGGCAGAGAGAAAAAATCCTCCTACGCTTGGCCTTGAGACCAACATAGGAGCAAGGGAAAAAAAAAAAGAGGGTGAGTGAGCTGTTTTCCACTCACAAAAAGTAAACAAGCCTGGTTTGATGTGTCAAACACTATTTGATTTATAAGGTTCACAGACATATTTGATGTGTTTTTAATTAATTTTTGAGTGATGTGAATACACTGTATGACAGAGGCAAGCTATTGACTAAACAAAGGTTAGACTGTGTTTAGTTTAACAGTGGGGTACATGCATTGATTTTACCCACCAATCCAGTGAATTAGCTGATATTATAGACAGGACATCAGACCATCGAGCATTTTAAGGCGAATTTCCTTAAAATTTTTAACTAAGCCTCATAGTTCCCCAACCTCAACAAAATAGTGCTGAATTACAATCTACAGTCTTGAAGTACCGTGATCGTGGTCGTCTGGACTCATATGAACAATTTTAGATTTAATTCAACACAGGCTTTTTCTCTGTAGTGCAGTCATTATAGTTTTATGATGCAAAATGCTTTTGCTGTCACTAACTGGCAGAGCGATGGTGACAGCTAAGCCTCTGACTCATCCCTGAAGTCTGCCTGCTTTGCTTGATGGAAGATAAAAATAGATGTCTGGATTGGTTCATGCTTCAGGGATCTAAGGATGAAAATATATCTAGTGTGGATACCTTTGAACAACTGCAAAAGCTTTCACCTGATCTTTTTAGCTGACTCAACACAATTTTATAAGATCGAGCATATTAAATGCAACTGACTGATATTTCAAGAAAAGTGTGGTCAAATACATTGCACTGTTCATGAAATATAAATTTGTCTTGGCTTCTTGTTTCATCACCAAGGCTGCTTAGAATAAGAATATATTAACACTTTTTTATATATATATATATTATCAGACCTCATTTTAAATCCTGTAAAATTTGTGATGAGCAGAATAAATGAATTATGAATCTGTGACACAAACAGAAACAGTAACAAAATTCTGTTATGTTTCTGTTTTATATAACAATACATTTACCAGGCTTCCCTGTGCAACTACAGAGGTGGACAAATCACAGACAGAACCCAGGATTACAAGAAGATTACATATTCAGGCTGCTAATTTTATATTCATTTTAACATTTTAAATGAAATTCAGTAAGCCGGTGATATATGAGCAAAATGTTTTTTTGTTTTTTTTACTTCACTTCTCCAATAACTACAGGATGAAAAACTTCTATTTCCTATTGACTTTTGTAACAAAAAAAAATCATTTGATAACACATCCCAAAAGGTTTATGTTTTTCCTCAGAATCCTGATGCTGTGTGACACAATACACTTTTTCATATTTCCTCCACTTGCTGCATGTGAACCAATAACAGAGGTCTAGCTGTTAGTAGGGAATATTTTTACTATGTATAGCTTACTCTACGAAGCTTGATGCAAGACAATATTTCTAGAATCAGGAGAACTAGTGATGTAGAAACAATGACTATACTCAGTTTCTGAACAATTTCAGAACAGTGCATAGGGTTCAAAAGTCAACGTATACAAAACATTTTCTGTTCCAGGGAATCAAGTAGTCATTTCTCTACCGCATTCTGTATTTTTGTCAAACATTTAAGGTAAATTATGTCTGTTACTGCATTTGGACTTAACTTATTGGAAGTTTTGGCAACCAAAACAGGGGACTAGGGGAAAACATTTACTTGCCTGTTGGGCTAATAAATGAATTTATGTTTTGTCTGAACTGCATTCTTCAGAATGTGTCTCTATCCAACTGTATTTATTCATGTGGTGTCCCTGTCCTGAGAATACCCAGCATGCTTTCATTACAGGCATGAAGGATTTGTTTTCTTTATTCTTTATACAGTTCAAATTAAATCAAATGTCAATGTCCATAGCCTGAAATCTCTTTAGGTTTAGAGTACAGTATAACTGAACTAAAACTTCCCTGCCTCTCTACTGTGGCTCTAACAGTACACTTACCTGACAGGCCTGGTACAGCAGCTGGTGCTCAAATTTCTTGATGCCAAGGATCTGCTGGAACATCTCATAGAGCTGGTCTTTGCTGAGGATGAGCTCAGATGCAGCGCTAGCTGTCATGCGCTGCTGAGCCTTGCGAGGATCCTCATCCCCACGGTAGATGGTATCAAACTTGGCCATCCAGGAGCTCAAGACCGTCTCTTTACTCAAGCCGTCAATCTCAGGCAGGCTGCGTACTCGCTTCTCAATGTGGCGCTTGAACACTTCGCGGCAGTCGACAGCAGAAAAACCTCCAGTCTGGACCATTTTAGCCACACGATCGCTCTTGAGAAACACCTAGGAGTCCAAAAGCAATAAATGCGAGTTCATATAATTTGTATTAAAATACTTTCATGTAATGTACTTTCCAGAATACTGAAAATACTTTGTATAGCGACAGTGTGCAGTGTCATGTGGTAGACTGCAGATTGCAGGTGAAACAGCATGAGAGCTCCTATACAGCAAGAGATGAGCTAATTACTTTTGAAAGGCATCACCTTCTGTTCATGAACACCGCAACAGCGCTTCTAAATACTTAGACTCGTCAGAGAAGTCTAAAGAGGCTGATTACATGGATAAACATTAACTCTAAACCTTTTACTTGGACTACCTCATCCCTGAAAAATCAAGTATCTAACAAGGTGATTGCATATACTGCTTTCACCACAGTCAAGTACTAGCAATAGTTTTACGTAATACTCATAGTAGCTCTATCAGTGTCTCATGACCATATATTTTGTTGAAGCAGGACAACAGAAATCAAACAAAATTAAGTCAGGAGGCTCACTCTTATACTATGCCTATTATCTTGTGAATCTTTAGAGGATCTCCACAACAGTTCTGTGAGATTTAGCAACATACAGTCATTCAGCAAACAGCCTAGCACCTCATTTTCAGTGGTTTTAGACAAACCTGTGTGTTTGTTCAACTGTGTTTAATACTGCTGATGTGTTTCTATTGCTGCATGCGAGAAGAGCTAATAACATTAACCAGGGTTGCCAGGTTTCAGCAAGATTTTCAGGACACACTACATCTCAAAAAACACTAAAAGGCCTTAATCTAGCCATAAAAATGTCAGGGACTAGAAAACAAATTTGTCTCCTTTATGTGAGAAGCATGGCTGTACGGACATTATCCACTCCACAACCCACTGTTTTTCACTTTCAATCTTTGCAGTATATCTTACAATATAAAGGGTTCTGTATATTATAGATTCACTAGGTGTACTTACACTCTTACAATTATTTGCCATAGACATCATCTTGGCAACCACTGAGTAATTTTAAATTATGTCAAATTGGAAGAAAAAGACATGCAATCTCTGTCATTAATTGTCCTGTTGGCTGCATCCCCTCCATTGAACATATTCCCAGCGTGATTTGTGCCCCAATGGGCCTCTAATAGTGCTTGTTGCATTTCCCATTTTGACCACAAAATATAATAACAACAAAATCAGCTGTCAAATAGTATTTTTAAAATCCCTGGTCATGGAGGTAATTAGGATTTCAACATAATGTAACTGAATCGCATGAATAAGGACTTTTGAGGATTAACATTTGTTGAACATATTACATATATGCATATGGTGGCATCTTTGAACAAGGTGCCAGTGGGTGGCACTTAATTCTTCCAGTTATATGATTTCTAAATTGTTGTTTACTTTGTAAAGAAATAAAGCTTATAAAATATTTGCAAGTAAGCTCTATGAACTTATTGTTAATCACATGATGTAGTGAAGGCATGCTGGTTTAGTTGTGGGAAACAGACAGCAAAACGTTACAAAATGGTGTGTTTTAGAGAATTATTTTCTTGCACTTGTATGAACCTTTGAGCACTGCTTCTCTGGAAAGTGCACTTGAATCAGTGTGTAATCTCCGTAATGATTTAAATCAATAATGATCCAACTGCAATATGCTTTGGGAAAATTGTGTCTCTGGACTCTGGTTTAATATTCTACACTATGACGGATTTGCCTGTGTCTGTATAATATATTGAAATAATATAGCAAGGTCATTAAAGCCAGGGGAAGAAATTGAAACTTTAAAATTTTACAGCTTTGAAATGATGCAGCTAGTGAAAGCAGAAATGTTGCATAAAGCCACAAATTCTCCACCTTTCGCCATCTCTCTTGTTCTCTGAATTATTTAGTCTCTCTTTCCCTTCTGAAAACAGGCAGAGAAAAAAAAAAGTGTGATTTGTTCTCTGTTCTTGCTGCAGTAGCAGTCGAGTGAGGTTTAAAGGGTCTGACTAACATCCGGAAATCCCCCCCACACCCTCCCCCAAACCACACACACACACACACATACACACACACACACTGTCTCCTACCCATGTCTCAAATTGAGTTATATGGTCTTGCGAGTGAAATGTGATTTATGTTGTTTTTTTCCACACTGGGAAGGTCTGCTAGAGCTGGCAGCTGCTTTTCCCTACTTTAAAAGTCCCTCTCCACTGCTGTATTCAGGAAGACAGATTAGACTCTAAATTGCTGCCTGGTAACGATCCAAACACTGATTTGCCTCATGCCTCTTTCTACCTGTGTATACAATTACAAACTACCTTAATGTAATGAACTGTTTCTGGATGAAGAAACCCAGTGCCATGGTGACCATGTCACTGGGTTAAAGTGTCACCCTATTAATTCAAGTTTGATATACAGATCAAGATGCATTGTTTGATTATGATTATGATTATTAATATGAGACAGAATACTAGTACTACCATCAAAATCTATCAAACCATTTGTATCATTACTTTGGCTACTTTCTGATACTGGTCACAAAAGCCAAATGGTTTGCATGTTAACACTGTGCTACCACTGACGCATAACACACACACACACACATTTTGTGCCATGATACTGTGAAGTGATGGCCGATCTGTCGTGATCGCAGTGTGTGTAACTGGGGAATGTGTGTGTGTGTGTCTGTCTGAGCTCAAACAACAGTGAGTCCATCAGTGCAGGGTGTTGATAATACTTCAGCCCTACATCCGACACCTACTGTGTTACAAAGAGACCAAAGGTTTATGCTTGTATTTTAATGTATGCACTTTAATTTAATGATTCAATTTACACCCTTTCATTGTAAATGCATCAGTATTCCTGTGTGTGTGTGTCTTTGTACATTTTTCAGAACTAGCACCCTATATGTGTGTGTGTGCCTGCTATGATCTGACTGGCTGATGGTGGACATGGTTCTAGTGAAGATATGCCATAAATTATCTGACTACATCACAAAAATAGGTTTGGCATATTATGCAAATTAGCTAAAAATCTAAGTAGGTTGAGCTAAATAGTTTTGGGGGCTAAGTGCAACCCCCACCACACCCCACCCCAAAAAGAAAGAAGACGGTTCCATAACAATGATGCTCATAAAAAGGTGATGCAGTATCTTCATAATTGCAAGGACTGGAGCATAATCCAATAATCTTTGTCTTAGATACTACTGTGATTCTACATTGCGTTTATCAGCAGATTAATTAGCAACTGCAGAAGCCCAAACCATAGCAACACCAGAGAATGATATAATGACATAGTAACCTTACCACAACAATACTTAATGAGTGAAACCATTAAGCATACAAATTTCCTCACTGGGTTTGTGTGTCTGTGAGAGTGTATGCATTTATATACCAGCTAAAAAGAGTCATTTGTGTCCCAGGAGGGCTGTTTAGAGCTGTCACGTCTATGTTAATTATCTTATACAGTCATATGCCTAAGCATTTGCTGCTATGAGATAACAAAATGAAATGCAATTCTAACATAATGACACTATGAGTAATTTTATAGCATTATAAAATGTCCAAAGGCTGTTTTTTTAATTATATATCCTCTTGCACTGCAGCATTATTGCCCATCTAAGCTGACAGTAAAAAGCTATAATCAAATATCACCTTAGATTAAACAGCATCCACCACATAGCATTTTTACTACCACACTAAAAGTAAAAGAAACAACAATACAAACTGAAAAGTATACTGATCAGTTAGTGCTGTAAAAGCAAACAAAATGGTGGATTTTGTGTGTACCTCATAGTAGCTCTGAACTGCATTGATGAAGGCCTCATCTGCCACAATCTGAGTGTCTCCTTTGAGGAAAGACTCAAAGCGATCCTTGGTGGTCTGAAGCTGCTGCTTGGTGATCTAGAGAGGGAGAGAACACAAAACTGCCTCAGTGCCTAAGCAATGATAACACAAACATACAATATGAGAGAGAGAGAGAGAGAGAGAGAGAGAGAGGAATGTAGGCCAAATAACAAAATCCATAAATATTCCTTTAATGTAGATTTCGTTTATATATTTCCCTTGAGATAAAAAGTTATTTTTTAATGACTTGCTATAAAGTTTTCCAATCTGAGAAGACCCATATTTTCCAGAACCAATGAATTTAAAGAATATATAAAGAGCCCATGGGCAATGAGAAGATAAAAGGGATAATTCAGTGATGAACTAAGAGATATTATTAAGTCTAGATACTCTTAATCAGTTCAGTCTCTTGACATGACTTATATCTCTATAACAAAATACACTGTGTTGTTTGCTACTGACATGTTCTTCTATTTATTTTGGAACCACACAGTTTAAGTCAAGAATCTCTTCCACAGAGGTGTGGCCTTTCTCTTGTGTGGAAAACAAAATGAGGGGTTCTTAGCTTAGTTCTGAAGGGCCTCCAGTCAGTCCACAGTTTTCTATTTGAGCTCCTGACACACCTGAGCCTGCTAATCCCAGTTGCATTTGTTTACCTGGATCAGGTGTGTAGTGAATTGAAACAAAGTTGAAACATAAATGCATTGTGGATTTTCAATGACAGGGCTAAAGATAACATAAATGCATCACCCCTGCCAATTAGCAGAGTAAATGCGACGTCCACAAAGTAAGACAGTTATACAGGTGTTATGTAGATGACAGCTTGAAAGCAAGACAGTGTAAACAGCATCCGTGTTTGAAAGAACTAGTGAATGTTCAGGGCCATCAACATCTAATCCTTGCTCCAAAAAAAGAAAATTACCTCCGGCAGCAAATAGGCTGCATATATTACCCCAAGACACCAAGATTATAATTAAACTATTTTGTCTGTGCCAAAAGTTTTATGTAAACCAAGTAGCTGTTATGCATGCCAGACTGCAGCAGTTTGCCTGAAACCATTTCAAATTACAGGAAGTTCTTCTGTAATATGTAATTGCTCTAAAAAAGGAATACACTAATGAGGGATCTAAAGAGGAAACTGGAAGCCAAAACTCTTGGTGAGATGTACAGCAGGGTTTTGTGCCATTAGGGGACAGAATTTCCAGAAAACACAGTTGGCAAATAAAGAATACAAGGGAGAAGAATACAAGGAAGCACAAACCATTCATGTATCTGTTTAACCATTACGTGCTATGCTATTTATTCAGCTAAGATGCTAACCAGCTAAAACCACAGCACAGTATTCACAACAAACATCTTTGCAGTTATGAAAATGTAGATTATTGGATTAACCTGATTTATACATGTCTCAAGCTTTAAAGAAGATTTGAGTTAAAATAAAGAAGAGACTTAAAAAAGGCAAAGTAATTCTGTTGAAATACAGCACATTATCACTAATTTTGCTTGGTCCATACTGTGACACCAAGGTCACTGGATTTTTTTTAAAAATGACTTATTATTTTATTTCCTAATGAATGAAACTAGCATAAAAAATACAAAGTTAACTAGCTACTTAACCTAATTAAGTGATAGCTATAGCTGTACTTGTCACTTACTATCAGTTGGCTGGACAGGTAAGCTGGCTAAAATGCTAACCAACCAAGAATCCATTCAAACCAAAGTGCTGCTACCAATTCCACTGCATTTTAACATACATATGTTTGCAAGAACATTCCTTACAATAGTCAGCATTCCTATATTTACTTTCCTGAAAAACAGAAAGGAAAATGATAGTGACAGAAAATGATAACCGCTAATGACATGGTTGAGCTCATTTATTTGGTCTTAGAGTGAATAGGTTCATTAACAGAAGCTTGTGTGAGATTGGTTCATTAACAGAAGTTCATTAACTCTGCTTATTATGAAAAGCAGAAATAAATATGAACATTATGAAAGTTAATAAGAGAAATTATAAGAATGTGCATAATAAATCATGTTATAAACACACAATATGCCAGCTGATGAACTGATTGCCAGAACTCTCCTGATCTTGATCAGATGTGTTCATCTCTAAATAAGAATGTGCATAAATATCTTTAAACATGTTTACATATATATTGATATTTTCTTTTTTTAAACATGCATAGATGTAACTAGTTTCATATGCATAGTTCGGTAAAAAGAAATAGTTTGATTTGTCAATCAACTTTTTAGTTGATCTTTCGGCTGCTCCCTACGTGCACGAGGGGTCGCCACAGCAGACCAACTGGTCCGCACAACAACTTGGCACCAGTTTTACACCAGATGCCCTTCCTGACACAACCCTCCCATTTTATCCGGGCTTGGGACCGGCACTGCATCCAGTGGCTGGGGTGGGGGCACTGGCTGGGACTCGAACCTGGGCTTTCTGCATGGTAGGTGAAAAACCTACCACTGAGCCACCAGCAACCTCTCAAGCAACCTTTTAGTAATAACAATAAATTTAAAAAAATAAACATAACAGTAACAAGAAGTAATAATAATAATAATAATAATAATAAAAGTTACTTCACATTCTGTACCCTTAGTTGAACTCAACAGAGCGTTGTCTATGTTTTTATTCTCCAAAAGAAACTGTGCACTTTTGCTCTCTCAGATTGATGGTTCTGTTGTATGACATAAGATATATTTCAAATATTTGGAATTAAATATGAATGAAGGGAAATAAAAAAGTATTCTAATCTTCTAATAAGAAGGAAACTGCCTAGTGTGTCAGAATGAGGAGAATCAGAATCATCCATCATGGTGCCTGAAGCGTCTTGATGTTTAATTGGTTGTGGTATACTGTTCTCTAGAGAAATAAACATTCTGGGATGTGTGTATTTGTGTGGAGGAGAACAGAAAAGAATGTGAGTGTGTGTGAGAGAGTTTGCATGCATGTGAGATAGATTCTGGTGTGGGAGGAAGGTGGAAAAGTACCATGTAGAGTGTGCCTGTGAGGCATTACTGCACCATCTGTGTGTTCATCTCTTTGCTAATGTCCTCGCTCTCCCTCGCATAGAAATGGACACACATGCATTACCAGTCCTTTCCGAGTTTGCTGAACCTATCCTCCTGACGTGATAAGAAAAAGCTAAATGTAATCAATGTTTTCAGGTATGTTTTCGTTCAGTATGAGCTTTTTCTTTTTTTCTCTCTCTCTTCTAGTAACTGGACTTGTCCATTTTTGAAGATGTTTCATTTCTCAGCTTCTGTTGCTTGATGAAAATGATGAAGCTCCTCAACACAAATTCAGCTACCTTGGCTTTACTACTACAGGACAGGCATGCAAGAGAAACAGATTTTCCTGGCAAGGATTTGTAAAGGGTTTCTCCAAATCACCAAATTATTTCTTGTTCTTTTAATTAAATCATGTGTACCATATATAGATATTATAAAGTAGTAGTATAGTAGAAATGATCTACACTATACATAATAATCTACACTACATAGACAAATGTTTGTAGAAATCTGACAATCGCATTTATATGTGCATCATTTCCAACCTGTTGCCACAAAGTTGAAAGCACACAACTGTATAGAATGTCTTTGTATGCTGTACCTTTAAAATTCCTGAAGGGAAAGAACTTGAGAGTTTTGCACAGTTTTGACTTCAACCCCACTGAAAACCTTTGGGATGAACTGGAACACTGACTGCACCCCAGGCCTCTTCACCCAACATCAACACCTGACCTCACTAATGCTCTTGTGGCTGAATGAGCACAAATTTCCACAGCTTCACTCCAAAATCATGTGGAAAGCCTTCCCAGAAACGTAAAGGTTATTATAACAGCAACAGAAGCACATATGCATGTGATGGCCATATAACTATATAATTTTTGGCTATATAGCATATGTTGTCCTCCCCATAAAACACCTGTTGAAAAATATCTTATTTGTTAAGTATCTAATGTATCTATTTGTGTGTGTGCGTCTCATTGCGAAGCGAAAGTGTACATTGATGCAATGAGCCAGAAAGGAAGCATAGGTCATATAGGTTGCTTTCTTAATTGCATTAAAAGCACTTGAGTCCTTTTTAGTTAATGATTTTTCAGTCACTGGTTTCAGTCATTCGTTATGTCTGGCATTGCGGCATTGCTCATGCTGCATCTCCTCCTACATCTAACCTACACATCGATCCTTTCTTCAAAGCACCCTTATTAAGGATTGCTCTATGGCAGCCAGATTCACTAGAGAAGACTAGAAAGGACAAACACATAAATCAGCCTTGATATGTCAGCACAAGGGCAGAGAACACATACACACACATGCATACTTGTACAGATGGCCAGTCTCTGTTAGTGTGAAGTACACTGAGAAAGTGTGACTTACCAGCACCAATTTCTTTGCTAAAAGCCTGACTGTGACGGCGGTCCTTTAGTCGAGTCGGAAATTCTATTTTGATCCAACATACACCAGGCACCCCATATTTCTTTATGTAACCTAGCATAAGTTTTCACTCGCACATATTTAGTTCTTTTTATTTCTTTTATATCACTTGGACTGGAAACAGCACTAGACAAGCCAAGCTTTTGCCAGATCACAGTCTGACTTAAAAAGCATCTGAGGAACACAAATTCCTCCCTATCCTGATTCCAACAAACCTCTTTTGCCGGATATTCATCTTCATTTTACACAATCTGGCTTCCCATTTATTCAACCAACAGATGACGGAAACTTGTCTCCTCCACTTGAAGGAAAAATAAATCCATTTTTCCCGGAACTGTGACTTAGTGTACAAATAATTAGACAGTTTCTCATTATAGGTATGGTTTTAATGTTGGTTTACATTTGATATTCACTGCTCTATTTGACTTCCGATTCATCACCAGACAGCTACACTTTTTGTGAGTTCTCGTATTTCGGACAGCTTTTCTAGCCACAGGCTAGTAAGGGACAGTGAACAGTGGTCAAAGTTCACATTTCACTGTGTGCAAATGCCAAACTGGCTTTAATCTGAATCTGTAAACAACTACAAAGCAAAATGCACTCACAGGTTTCCTCACACCTCTTCTTTGTTTTGCTTGGTCACATTTTAGTTATATCAAGCCACCCGGTGTCTCAAGCGACTGCTGGTCACACACACTTTAACAGTGTGTTTTGAGACTGGCAAAAAAAAGCTACATTACATGTTTTCTCTCAGGATGCGTTCAGAAAAGTCACATGACTTTCACATGTGGATAATTTAAAGAAAAAAAAACCCTGGACTGTACACCTGTGGACACTTTACATGTTATGTTTCACATATGGACTTACATGTTTTTTTTCATGGATTATTTTCTCACCTGATTATTTATAATTATTGTGTGTGTGTGTATGTTTGTGATACCATGCTAATTTGCACAAGGCCAGGGATTTTTTAACTAAGTGATAAAATATGATGCATGAGAAAGAGATATTTTAAAGCATGGTTTTTGTAATGCATTCGAATTCAATCCACTTTTACCTAGAACAATTAAAACTGCAACTAAATTACCCAGGGACTGGATGTTTCTAGAATTAGACCTCCATATTGGCTCGTCAACACAGAGAGAGAACGAGACAAAGGAAGAAAAAGGACCTTTGCTAGATGTTATGTAAGTACTCAATGGGTAATAAAAAAATGAAGGTGCTTGCCAAATTTAGAGCTGCAGAAGCTGAAGCAGAAATGAGGAGGAGATTTTATGATCATGACACACGCACATTTCATCAAAGAGGAACTGTGCTGGCTCACAGTTTCTGCTTTTTAATGATATTTTTTAAATAAACATACAGCCCTACATGAAGTTCGCCTTTCCTCATGCTCTAGTTGTCATTCTGAGTAGATGCCATACACTTGACTGTACATTCAAAGAGACATATTTCGCATTGTTGTGATTTTGCATCCAGGAGGATATAATGGATAGTGTCAGTTGTCTGGTTTGGATTTGCTATTTAAATAGCGAGTCCATAAACACCTGCACATTGAAATGTGATGTGACATAGTATATGTACTGCTTGGTTATGTTGGTGTGGTTAAGCCACAGTAAAGCATGTACAGCATATTCATGTGGATATTTAAAGGAACAACCCACCTTTTTATAATTAATATGTGATCTTCAGCAGCATCCAGGATTTATTTGTTAACCAAATTCTGCTTTCTGCAATTCTCTCAGTGCTGATAGCAGCGGCAGAGAGATTTAGCCATTATTACATGTCTACTTAAAGAGACTGATGCAGCAGCGCTTTAGGTCTTTATTCTCCCCAGCTCTCTCAGCTACTCATCTGCACACTCTGCTCAAATAGATAACGTTCTGAAATCCTCAGCTGTTACGTGAATACCACTGTCAATGCCGTTTTGCTTGTCATATTGTAGATTGCTTACTAGGCAATCCTAGTTGCTGCACTACATTATGGAACTATGAGTCTGTTGCTGGAACATAGAGATTGAGAAAATAAGCTCTTGCTCTTTTTTTTTTCTCCTACTAAACCTTTTTGTCCCCTGACATCACAGCAGCACACTTCTTATAATAAAAATACAGCAACTACCAACAAGTTAGGACCAGAATAGCTACACACATCCTATATATTTCAATATAAATATATTTGTGTTTCAGGGTAGAGTTTTCCTTCAAAACCATGAGTATGAGTCAAAAGCACATAGTACTTGGAACTCATAAAAGAAACATACACACAGTCACACAAAAACAAGGTCCCTGAATAAAAAATAATACATAATAAAATAATAATAAATAAAAAAACTCCTCCTGCTGCAGGTTCTGCAGGTTTTTGCAATATTTACTTAAGGATATTTCAGGCACACAAACAAGCCAAAATACACAGTTCCACATACAGTGACCAGAGCAAACAGACAAACCCTTTGTGTATACACATAGCATTCAGTAGAGCATCATCTGCATCTCATTCATATCCAGCGCACTAATCAAGAGCAAACAGCAACTAGGTACCAGATGCAATAAACAAGCAAGCAGGATAAGTCTGGATCTCTAGGAGAACTGTACCAGGAAAGGAACAACACGTTCCAGTTACTCCTCAGCTCCCTGTACACCTTCCCTCCCTGCACCTCCCATCATTTCACTCTCCTTCTGATGAAAGTGCTCTGAAAGATCGCAGACCTACTGCTGAAGCAGTTTCAATACATGCTGAGCCAAAAGAAAGGCCTTGCTGTTTCTGAGAAGCGGTGTAAAACTTCTTTCTGGTAGTCTCAAGCAGACATCAAACCAGATTCACAGCTCTCTAAAAAGTTTTCTTAGAAATAAAGCAATTATGCATTCCTGTTGTGATGTACTTTTTTTAGAAGGAATGAAGTGATAATATTAACTAGTAAAACCATATACTTTCAATATTTCAATAAATGAATTTTGTTATTTTAATATTAATAGTTAGGCGGTATAAACATACAAAATTGTGATGCTTTGATCATGGTGACTGATCCCTAATGCACTGCGAACTGAAAGATGCACTGCCGAACACTTTCATCAAAATCACTACAAGTGCAGCATTTTAGAAATGCATCCTCTGAGCTCAGGTTAATATCTGTGAGGTGTAATTTTACATGTCCTCTTGTTTCCCCCCACCTCCCAGAAACATGCCGGCAGGTGTATTAGCTTCAAAAAAATTGCCCCTAGATGTGTGTTGATTTCTGTGTATGATGTCTTGCAATGGGCTTTCTTTCCCTGCAGTATGTATCTTTGGCTCGTGTTTTTGGGATAGGATCTGGATCCATATGACCAGGATAAAGTACTTACTGGAAATGAAGGAATGAATCAACATGCAAATTCAGCTATGTGTTTGTGGTATAATTCTAAAATGCTAACCCAGCCACTAACACAACAGAAGGCTTTCCAGAGAATACTGACAGCGGACAGAGTGTTCTTACTTACTTTCAAGGCGTTTGGAACCATGTACACCATTCAAATTCAAAGCAGCCAGCATCCACTGGGAAAATTAAAGGTGTTTTCCTTTAGTCAGTCTATTGCTGTAACATATATCAAATTCATCCCAAAGGTGTTGAGTGGGGTTGGGGTCAGGACTCAAGCTGTTCCACTTCAACCAGAGCAAACCCTGTCTTCATGGAGCTTGCTTTGTGTACAGGGACATTTTCATGCTGGAACATGTTTGGGCTCAGCACCTGTTTTAACTGGTTTTACTTGTTATGTTGCCACTGTTTTGATATTCATATTGTGATAGTGTACAGAGGGTCTCGTGCACTTCCAGAGCTGACATGTGTATGCTAAGCTTGCAGTGCATCCATTAATTTGCAGTGCATTTCTAAAATGCCTGTATTATGGTGTCATTTTCATAAGAGTGTTTTGTGATTTTTCAGCACATCTTTCCATTTGCATTGTGTTGGCTTTTTTAGGCCACCATGATCAAGGGATTTCTTTTGGCTGTCTGCAAACCAAGACTGAACACCCACATCTTCATAATTAAAAAATAAGAAGACCTGAATCTTCTCTCTAACAGGGTTTGAGCTTAATAATATTCTTAGACACTGACCTATTTGTTCTATCATGTTTTGGGATGTTTTAATAGGAACTGTAAAGCACTCCAGTAGGTTGCTCTGGATAAGAATGTCTGCTAAATGCTGTAAATGTAAACGTTTTAAGAGAGGACAGTGAAGTCTATGCTACCTGAATTCATTTTCCGTGCTATAAATTTCACACTTTATAATTTTCAAAAACATTTGAGTTAATGTAAACTCGGTACTCAGAATAACCAGCTGTTTAAAGTAGCAAAAATGTAGAATAGCACCACATACAGCTTTATGATCATTAGTGTTATTAATAATACATCACATAGCAATCATAATCTTTCGCATTATGTAATTAGCTACTCATGAAAGGCAACAATTTTTGCATTTTATTATGTAGCTTTTCCATTATATTGAAATCAGGTATCTGTAATTATAAAGGGTACAATTGAGCAACCATGTGCTCTAGTAAGAGAAATATCTACCAAATTTACGGTGGGCCCTCTGAGCAATGCCTGAAGAGTATGGACCATTTCAAAACATTTGTTCTTGCTTCACCTCTGCTGACCTCAATGGTCCAGTTTAATGATGCAGTCAATCTCTCATCAGTGATATACTATAGGGTATCGTCTATCTACTCGGTGATTTTATCAGTTCATTTCACAGCACCTAAGGTATAAGTTACAATCTTTGAAATTTATCATAGCTAATGGGATTACAGCAGATACAAGTGTAGACCTGCACACTGACCTAATGCAAACAGATGTGTGAATTTCTGCGGATCAGAGCAGGTTAATTGGGTGGAGGTCAAAAGACTTTTCTTATGCAAAAAAAAAAAAAGAAAAGAAAGGATTTGTTCACTTTGTAAAACTGGACAATTCGAATGGTCTGACGGATAAGAAATTATTTAGTTGAACAAATCAAATTTCCAAAATGTGGAGGGAATCTCATGAATTATTCTCATGCTCTGGTAGCCTCTTCCACCTTTTCTAGTCATAAAAAGTCTCCAGTAGATTGTGGTATTTGAAACTAGCTTTTGTTTATTTAATACATGATCACATTGCCCATGCACACAACAAGCCTTAGGTCATCATCTAACAACATAGCTGAGATGCTTGGAAGCCCATATAGTGTACAATATGCATTTGTATGAATCTGTGTGTGTATGAATCTGTGTGTGTGTGTGTGTGTGTGTTTGCTGAAATGTATGTGTTTTGTGAATATGATTTTGAATTTTACACTAATAAGTATTTTACACTGATTAGAAACTTAGGAGCAAGAGACTTACTTCTTAAAAAAAGTTTTCTTCAAAAATCAGACAATTATGCAGTCCTGAAATGTTATTTGGAGGGAATATAGTGGTAACATTATCTAATATATCTAGTACATTTAATGTCAATATTAAGATACAATCTGCCAGCTATGATTTTTGAGTATTTGTATTGCAGGAAATTGCCACATTTGTGGACACGGAACGCAATGTTTGTACTGTTTCATATTTTGTCCTCATTAAATAATTTATTTTGCAGATCTTAATAGTTAGGCTGTGTAAACCTACAGAATTGTGATGTTTTGATTATAATGGCTGACGAGCCCCGGTGCAGTGGAAACTATAACATCCATTGCAGAACACTTTAATCAAAATCACTACATGTGCAGCATTTTAGAAATGCTCTGCAATAACATAAATGCAACACATAATCCTGGGTTCTCTGCATCTCTGCTTCCTCCCATCCTCCAGAAACATACCAGCTGGTGGGTTTTCAGGTGACCCATCATAGCTGTGATGTTTGGAAGCTCATATAGTTTATGCATCTGTGTAGGTTGTATGTGCCTGTGGTGTATGTGTGTGTGTGTGTGTGTGTGTGTGTGTGCCTGGTCAAAAGCATGTGTGTAAGTGTATATGTTTTTGAATTTTAAAGGTATTAATGTTTTATGAATGTATTAAAAGTATTTGAGGAAATGTAAAGCATTTAAAAGCGAGAAAGTTCTACATGCTCTAAATGCCACAATGATTATTCAACATATTATATTAATATATAAATCGATACAGATTACATATTAGTTTCTTCTCCTATGGATAGCTGTATATTTGTGTGTGTGCATGATAAATGGACAGGAAAAAAGCAACTACAGTTTGAAAGAAAGACATATTTATATAATCAAACAAGAGAATATCTATGTGTGAGCTATACATTCTCAATTATATGTTGTTCTTAGACAGATTGTAATTGTGCTCGTGTAAACGCCTGCACACGAGATAATGTGTGTATCTGCAAAGGAGAGCTAATGTGCATGTGGGGGTGTGAGCATTTGCCTGGAACTCTTCAATTCCAGCTAAAAATAAGGAATTGAGGCATATGACATGGCACGCTCAGCAAAATGGCTTCCTGTGACCAAAGGGACGGCAGACAGAGAGAAAGCATGTCGTCTAGGAATCAGTGCTTTCTTTCTTACCCCAAACGCCTCAGAGGAGAACTTTACGGAAAACATGTGTGTGACCATTGTCTGATGCTCCTTCATTTTTTTCTACTGTTAGCATGAGAGACCTTGAGCGAAGAGCTGCATGCTATTCAACCTTGAGGAAGAGGGAAGGTCATGTAGGCCTGTGCCAGCTGGGTGTGAGTGGGAGAGGGGGAGGTGTTGCTTAATGGATAATGAGATGTGCGTAAGGGAGATGGAACGTAGTGTCGGTGCTAATACACAAGGGTGTGTGAGATGGGAGGATGGAGTAAAATAGCCACTGGTCTTTAGAATAAAGCAATCTGCAATTGTGCTTGCATGTGTGTGTTTGTATTGATCCTAAAACAGCTGGTACGCTGTTGCGCTTAATGATGAGAAAGCGCAGTCCACCTCCTCTTTCTTATGTAATAAATACCATGTCTTTTCCATTTGCTAGCCTATGTACGTCTAAGAAAATATGCTGCATTTTTTAATTATTATTATCCTATATGGTTCTTTGAGAGTAATAAGTGGCAAAGCAAAGAATTACTCAGCATTTCATATTCATTCATAAGAGTAGAACCAGCCAAGTGCCTCATAGGTCATGATTTACTTCTCACACCTATTCACAGATTTAATTCAAATTCTTCCATTCTTTTTTTTTTGTTCATTTTAATGTCCACTTTATCTACTGGATAGGATCTCAGTCCATGTCTTGATTCTAATTTAGGATTAAAAAAGCTTGTTTTCCCTTGTTACAGTAGTAGGACATCAGCAGCAGCCAAAAACGTGTAAGCTATATCTACTGTGTGCTATAATAACATAATAGTAGAAGTAGTAAAAATAAAGAATAGTACCCAAATTTCCAGAACAACAGAATATTTTAAACATCTGCTTATATACATAATATTGATATATGGATCTTTTTTAAATTAATGATGGTGGTGGTGGTTATTCAAAAATCTGAATTCAGAATTCACATGTGCCGCACACACTCAGCATAATTTTTGCAGGTAGTATATGCTTACAGTCTGGTTAAAAATACATCCAGAACTGCACCCAGAAATGGATCTTGCACTGTGACAATGCACCTACGCACACTGTGGTGTCAGCCAAAGAGTTTTTAACCAACAACATGGTTATCGCTTCACATCCACTCTATTCTGCTACTTGCTAAAGAGTAGTCACTGCTTCAGTGGCTGTTTTTTCGAATAAAAAAAAACAACAAAATTTCACTCAAATTCTTCGCTTTTTATAATTGGTCATGATTACTGAGGTAAAAAAAAAAAAAAAAGGATGGCACAAAGCAGCAGGTAGAAGTGGAAGTTACACTGACAGCTTTTAACAGGACTTAAAAAAAATCTGTCTCTTCTGCTCTCTTTAGTCTGTTCTGCCTATTCAGCCCCAACAGAATACCACATTTACACACATACACACAGACGTATGTGTATACTGCATTTGCCACTCTATTATCGTTTCCCTAAATGGCACCTCTTTTAGTCTCTTCTTTATCTGCCTTCTTTATCTAATTAAATTTCCTCTCATTCTTATTTTAGATCACAAGCCCAGCCTCCACTGTTGTTGCTGCGACATGTCTTCAATAGACTACAAGATATCTTTGAGGGTCTAATTTAAATTTTTGACAGGAACCCTATCTGAATGACTACATAACCAAAGACAAAATTTTATGGTCTATATAGAAAGATGCCTAGTACTGTCACCGTATAGTTTGTGCATACTGTGCTGTCGGTTCTATCCTAATCTCAGACTCTGCTTAGCTTGACAGAGTAAGTGCTGAATGCAGCTTGTCATCAATTTTCTTCTTAAGTCAGATTTTTATAGTTGCCTTTTTGAACTGATGAGATTCCACAAAAACACACCATTCTGTAATGATGTTTCTGACATTTCTGCGCTTCTAGATGATTAAATGGTGATACTTATCACTTTCAAATTTATCAAAGAGCTGAAGATGTCTCTGCTTTCTTAAACACACACAAACACACCTCAGTAAAAAAAAAAAAAAAGATCTAAGCAGAAAATCAGAAAGAAAAGCAGGTGAATTTCCCACACTGGCCACTTGAATACATTCACACATTCCTAACCACACAATCACACAGTAATGCCCTGATTTGCATCCCATTGTGAAAAAAAGAGGTAATCATGTGGCCTGCAGCTCTGGGTTCTGACTGCACAGGAGGGCAGTGTAGTCAGTCTTCATCACAACCCATTTAACAGGCAGAAGTTGCAAGCCTGATTGAGTTACTCATTACATATTCACTAGGTGTTCATATTTTCATGTTTGAAAAAGTCCTCAGAGCATTTATCACAAGAGCTGCACACCATGAATATAATAAAAACAGACAGTCTTAAATGTATATATTTAGCCTGACATAAAATTTAGATGTTTGTTTTTTAGTACAGCTGCTAAGTCTTAATAATCTGTGCATTGATGTTGATCTGGTGGGTAATTTTATGCCTTAAAAATGATGTCTCAAATGTGTTTGCCTGTCTGTATGACTTTTTTATGAAGGTCACCTGCATGACAAATGTAATTACACACAGGAGAGTACTGATTTGGTTTTTTTTTTGGCTACCATTTCAGGTGAAATGCCACAGTTCAAGTGGTGTGAGGCTACAAACAAAGGACTGCTATATCTGAGCAGTTGAGATATACACTTAAAATTATGTAAAATAATAATTGTGAATAAAGCAATGATTTAAAAATGGTTTCACTGCTATAAAATATGTGTGGTTAGATGTCCACTGCTTAGCAAACTATAAGAACATTGAGAAATGCAATTTTTCTCTTGTTTTATATTGATAGGAGGAATTACTGAATACCCCATTCATAAAGTACTGCAAGTCAACTTAAAGGGACAACACCACAAAGACCAGTGTACAGTAATAGCTTATTAAGCACACACATTTTCTAAAAATATCTGCGATAGATATTTTACTCTATGATGGCCAGGCATGTTGTTGTAAAGTTAACTTATTTACCTAAATATTTCCAAAACCAAACAACATATCAATTTGGTGAAAAGAAAGAGGATTAAACAAAACTGAAATAAAGCTTTTAAATTATATATTATAAGATTTTATACAAGTAGTTGGCTACAATAATAAATGGAAATGCAAAACTCAGTTCAATTTTGTATATTGTACCCGTTTACAATAATCAAAATCTAGTTGCTGTAAAGCAAAACTCAAGGTCAGACTCTAAGTCATCGTTTAACATACATCTGAAATTTTCATGGCAATGCTAAATGATCCAAGCCTTAACACAGAAATATCTTTAATAAAATTGCATGATTAATGACATTTTAATTAATGAGTGCACAATTTTCTTTCTGAATATCCTATTTTTTTCTGTAAACAGAACACCATTATAGTGATTACTTACCTACGATAAGTATTTTTTCACAATGCTATTCATGATAATAATTAACAATATTTTTTAATTAATTAGAAATATTTATGCCTGCTGCTAGGCATGGCAAATCCTCATGTCTTTGTGATTACAGCAAATGGTGAATTGGAAATGCTCTTAAAAATGCCATTAAACCTTAAAAGGAATGAATCTGAATTCTTGTACCTAGTAATAAACTTATCTCACTGCAAATTCAATTATATTATTTTTAAATCACACATTTCCCACACTATGGGTCCTGTACTCTTCGCACTTGATGAATTCCCTTCAAGGGAATGATTTGGACTGCATGGTGATTGAAATGTCTCTTTTGTGCTTTAAGGACCTTAGCAGTGACTCAACACTAAAATTAATTTCTATGACCCAAATATCACCAGCCATGACTCACTAAACTCCACTGACTCCCAATGGGAGAATCAGGTCCTCGTTTCTTGTATGAACGTGAAATGGTCAAAGTTCACATTGTACTAGACAGGATTAATATGTGCTTCTTCTATTTTGTCTTTGTATTTTAGACATAATGTTGTCACACTGATACCCTAATTAGGACCACAAGGTCCTCCTGCAAACAGATGTAAACTATAATTGTTGACTATTGAGCCATATTTATTTGAAGGATTATATAAAAATAAAGATGGAACAAATGATTTTAATTATCTGGCAGTGACTGTAGATGGTTTGTGACCTCAAGCTGTTAAGAACTTGTTGTAAATTGTAAATGTTCAACCTCGATCAATAACTGAGGGGAATTAGATGGGATCTGTAGTGCGCACATGCAAGATCAGGATCAGATACAAAGAGTGGAAACAGTATGAAACACTGCAGCATACTGTGATCAATAGCCTGAAGCTTTACACTAATACCGATGGCTCTTGAGGGAAGGAAGAAAGAAAAACGATAGCTGGATGATAAAAAAAAAGTGATCTCTACGTGCTCAGAAAAGAGAAGGGCAGAGCAATACATTAAACAAATATTCTGGAACTTAATACCATGTTTGGTTGCTCTAGATAAAAGAAAAGAAAAGAAAAGAAAAGAAAAGAAAAGAAAAGAAAAGAAAAGAAAAGAAAAGAAAAGAAAAGAAAAGAAAAGAAAAGAAAAGAAAAGAAAAGAAAAGAAAAGAAAAGAAAAGAAAAGAAAAAAGATTTACAGGGAAAACAGGCAGCTGCAGAGAGAGATGAACTGGATTACAGAAGGTAAACACTACAGTAGGTGTTATTGCTTCAACCTTGAAAATTAAACTGTTTGTAAATACTGAGGGTTCCTCTGTCAGGATGGAGGAAGTGTAACACCTGCAAATACTCAATACAACAGGCCTATCATGCAATTCAGTGATTTGGGTCAATTGCACGTGCTTTAATTCAAGTTGCAGGATTTTAGATTCAAGACTATACACTGGGGAAAAATACATTTGGCGGATCTCCTATTAACATCTGATGCCTAAGGTCACACAGGCAGATAAAAGAGCCAATGTGGAGAGACATGATGGAGCTAGGTCCCAAACCGCATGTTACTAATGGTTTGTCTAAGTAGTACGCCATCTTTTGGCATACGAGGTGTAGTATCCTATTTTTGGATATAATTTAAAACGGTAGTAAGCGATTTGGGGAATAGATTCTATCATCGGCCCGCCGCGAGAGCGCGTGGGTCACGTGACTCTCCTGAGGCCGTGACGGCGCTTTATTTTGGTCCGACTGCTCCGTCGCCCTTTCAAGGAATAAGCACTGAACTGGAAGTCGACTTGCGCGTTCATGGATGTGGGACGGGCTGCTTTTTGGGGTCACTCTCAGCCTAGCATCTAAATCCCAAATGCAAGAATCTTTGTGCTTCTGCAGTCCCGTTGGCCCCGTGTGTTCATTCACACACCTCCCCCCACTTGTCCCACAAAACAGCGGACTGTGGTGACCTCATACATTTATCACTGCTAATGCGTATATATATATATATATATATATAGCAACAGGAATAAAACTGGAAACTGGAACTGGAACAGGAATAAAACCCCTCAAGGTGAGATAAAAGGAGGTTGCACCTCTGCTCTGCTTTCGTTCTCTTACCTTGAGCTGTCTCCTCGCCATGTCGGTCGGTTGCTTGGCGTTGAACGGATACGCGATGCATCGCATAACGAAGACGTAGAGCTGCAGACGCTTCTTTCGCTCCTCTTCCTCCCGCTGCAGCTTCTCGACATCTTCCTTCTCGTGCTCACTGGCGGCGGACGGGCTTGGGCTGCTGGGGCGGGCGCTGCTCCCACGGCCCCCGGGCTGCAGCCGCTCCGAGCTCTCGCTACCTCTGCTCGGCGACACGCGAGAACCTCCAGACTGCGGCGCCAGCGTCTCTTTGCTTTCCTCCTCTACTATCCCGTCCGATTCCTCCTCACTGGATGACGGATCCAACATTTTTGCTTTGAAACAGGCACTCGACTGAAAAGAAAAAACAACAGCCTGCTGAAATGTAAAACCAGAGGAACCTAGTTCGGCTTACTGGTGGAGTAGTGAATTGAACTGCGGAGCGGTGGAGAGCGTCTTGTGTCCCAACGAAGAGGCAGCGGACGCCGGATGAGACAGACACCGCAATCTCAACGCACGGGCAGCGCAACGATGCTGACGCGCCCTGCCGTGGCTCCGGTTGGCCAATCACGGCGCGCAAAAGGGGAGGACCGGCGTGGTGGAAGAGAGCGCGCGCGAGGCAGTGGCGGGGGCGCGCAGGCGGGGCCGAGCGCAGGAGATTTCTCTCTCTCTCTGAATGAAACCTACGAGCGCCGACGGCCACTTCCTGCCGTGCAGCTGTCCGTGGTGCTGAACGCACTCCCGGGTCGCCACATTCAGAAAGCACGCGGTCTGAATGTGGAAGGATGCATTTAAACCGTCATTAAAGCAGCGTGCTGAGACATTCAAGCTGAATTAAAGCCAGCCAGCAAAATCACTATTATCTCCGGACCTGAAAGGCGAATTACGGCTGCAAGCATTTAGCTATATATAAACAGGACGACAGTTTATTTTGAGCGACCATATAAATGCATTTACGTCATGTTTGTTCATTTTAAGAGCAGATGAAAATTATAAACAAGGTCATGCTTTCAAATACAAACCCGAAATGGCGCTGTTACACCTGTTCATGTAATACAGGGACTGAAGTTCCACATTTCCCCTGTAGGGGAAGATACTTCTCACACAGCACGATACAATACAATACAATGCCTGCCTCTCTGGCTAAAGTGACATTTCTAAAGGTCATTCTTAGGTCAGACTGTGTGGCAGCTAGCTAGAATATAACACTTTCCCTATGGAAGGATGGCACAGAAAGAATCACAGGCCTAACAAACAGAATCACTTCAATTTACTAAAGGTGCTTCATCTTTTTAAGGTTATTGCTATTTTAGAATGTAAAATTTCTATCTACAAAATCAGGCCAAGATACAACCTTTAACTCAGTGTGCTCTTTTGCTCCTCCTTCTCTACATATGGCTTCTCATATGCTCCCCCCCTCTCTTATTTTCACACACACACACACACACACACACACACACACACATACACACACACACACACATTGCAATATGCCAGGTTATTAATAGTGATCTGAGCATAAATGCCAATACACATAATTTATTGCCCTCAGATCAAATGCAAAATTATTCAAATGTGAAATTTGACATCAGTAACAAACTCACTCATAAATGTACCAGACGTCCAACTGTGAAAAAATTGTAAATGGTATAGATTTTGTTATTTTATGGTTACTGGTTCAAACAAAAACTAAATAACGTGGCTAACATCCTGATTTATTTTTATTGCCACCAATGTGCCTGAATGGAGGAAACTCTGGCATTTGTATCCAATATCTCTGAAATGCACTTTAACCAATGTTTGAGGATCCTCAGAGAAGACTTGCGGTGTTATTTGAATTCTATTCATACAAGATTTAAAATAAAAAATACTAAGAGAATTGGGTAGTTAACACATTTGGGTGGGTTGGGGTTTGTTGCCCTATGTGTAGGGAGGTTGCATGTTCTTCAAAAGTGCTTCAAACGTTTCCTCTGTCTGTTCAAATGTGTGTGACTGGCATATCTAAATTGTCTGTAATGTGTGATTAAGTGTAAGACTTTGTGTGCAACTGTACCATGCAGTGGGTTGGCACCCCATCCAAGATGAACCCCACCTTGTCTGAAATTCACCTGGGATGGGCTCCAGGTCACCAAGACCACATGTTCTATAAGCAGTAAAGAAAAGGCATGGATGGAATATTAAGAGATAGAGATAAGGAATTCTTTTAAGAAGGCTTGCATTGCCAGTGATTTTTGAATTTAGCACATTAGGTAGTGAGGACTCCAGGAAGTTATTGCACTTAAGACTATAAATATAAACGTCTGACAGCTCAAGATACTGCAGCAGCTGTTCAGTAAAAGGGTAGCACTTGAAGCTCAGACCACATCTGCTAAGCATTCATAAGCCTGTTCAATAAATTATGAAACCAGCATACTCGGTATCTTCAATATTGAGACAAGATAAAAACAAAACAAATTTTGTTATTGAGCCCTGGGCAAAAATTCACCCACTGGCTCCATATGACTTTTCCTTTACAAATGCCTAGCAGTGAAACCTCTTGACTAAGCGTAGAATAACTGAGCACAACACAGCCAGGATGGATTTTGAAATATAATTGTAAAAGTGTCTGTCTGTCTGTCTGTCTATCCATACATCCATCCATCCACCCATCCATCCATCTAGATCTGCTCAAGGTCACATTGGATCACCATAATACTTCCTGAATGGAAGGATAATTCACCTTGGATGGGATGTGAGTCCTAGGGCACTACTCATGCAGATACATTCACACACATTTTCCAACCTTCCTGCATGTTTGTGGACAATGAGAAACCATAGAACCTAGAAGAAACACATGCAAGCACAGAGAGAACACATGGGTAACACAAAATTCTACACAGACAACAAGCTGAGATAAATAATGCTAACATTAAACAAATTTGTTGTGAGGTGTTACTAAAAATTATATTGTATTGATATGCAGCTGCACTGCTACTGATTCTGATACACTGGAGCTGTGAATCAGCAACACTACCTTTTTCAATTTCGTGCTGCCCATATTTCACATTTCACAAATTTTAACTGTAAAGGAAAAGTAAAATAAATCTAAGGGAAAGTGATAGAGACTGCAAATGCATCCATAATATAACATTAGCTCTAGTAGTCTGTTAATGTATGACTGATGTTCTAACTATATAATCGTACATAATAGAACATAATTTTTTTATATTTGCTGCAGTGCCTCCATAAATATGTATTTGTAAAGAAATAAACATGATTGAGTGTGTCCACCATTCTGCTACTGACTATAAGAAAATAACCAACAACTAGGTGATGTGATGCAGCTCCACACAAAAGTGTTACCACCACGAGTTAGATTCTTTTCCAATGACAGAATGTCCTGAAGTGTTGAGGTCCTGTAGCAATTTAACACTAAAAAATGTATTCATTAAAGAATGACATTGTCATATGTGTTATCCATTTGCTGTGATAGATTTCTTTAAAGAGTTATAGTTATATAGTAATTAATGGTAAAGCTTAAAATTACAGCTTCATCTTTGATTATTGCAAAGTGCACAATCCTTCAGAAAAGTATAAAGACTTTTCACAGAACACCATATCAACAATGACATATTTTTTAAAAATAATTTTATGTAGAGAACCCACTTTACAAGTGTATGCTGTTTTTATAGAACCTATAATGTATTAAAAGAAGTACTCTAATATATAACTGTGATTCTATTGAACTACTGCCAGAGGCTGCTTTTATAGAAAATTAATCAATCAGTGCTTAACTCCAATTATGTTTAGTCCATAAAATGAAAGTTAAATACAAAGAGTAAGAATATACCAATTTGCTGATTGCATATAATACTAAGATGTACCAGTGTATAAAAGTTCTGTTTAGGGAGACTGTCAGTAAGTTATCAGAGGGATGAAATAAAAGAGAATTCTGTGAGCTGTAGCAAATATTTGATCTTAATTCTAAATCTTAAATTTACACCTCTGTTTTTTTTTACTATCTCTGTTCAGCAAGATTTGATTTCTGTTGTGATCTGTCATTACGCACCACAAAAGCTTGCTTGAGAGTGATATACATGCACATTCAGATATCCTTGCAGATATTCTATATATTTTCAGGGCACATGTGTAACAAAGTTATTTACAATGAAGCATCACTTTTTCACAGTTAGGGTAGAGATTTGAACAAATGTTTTAGTGTCGATAAGAAACATTATCTATTTTTTCCCTTATTTATAATTTCTATATGAGATGGAAAATAAAACAGTTCAGTTTCATGTATCTCCTTATCTGTATCTCTATGTTGTGCACAATGTACTCCAAAGTAATAGTTGTTCTGCCACTCAAGCCCTGTTTTTTAACTCTTTATCATTTCCAGTGGATGTTGGTCCAGAGGAGTTCTCCAGATTTCCCTAGCTTTATCTGCAGTAGCACTCTCTTTGCATCTTAACCATTAATAATTAATAGAGTCTCAGTAATGACAGTTTAATACTCTTACCTTGTGTGCCAGGCTCTCATGTCTGCTGCTGAAATAGAGACTAACCCCAATTCCACACCTGAGATAGTTTAATATCAACTTTCAAGGCTGTGACTCTAATTTGCAGAGCTAGTCTTGAGTTGAATTATTATTAACCTTGATTATTAGACACAACATATAGAATTGCTATCATAGAATAAAACCTGCCAAAAACACAACAACGACAACAACAACATCAATAGTAATAACAATAACCCTAGATGAAATGGAAAGATACACATGTATCACAATGTGTTCCTAAGGCTGCATATGAGGCTGTAGTTCACATATGCAGTATTGTTCATGTTCTCCCACAAGCACATTGTTTCTCCCTCCACTGTGAAAGGCCAATAGATCTTTCGAAAAACAAAAAGCAGGGAAAATTACTTCACTGGTAATCAATCACAGAAACAACCATATTTGCATATTCATGAAGCTGCCATACAATCCATTGCAAACATCAGCTAGGGGATTTACAGCTGTATGTGTGGGCAAAATGAACAAACACTATATGCTGTTAGCAACATACATGACTTATGAATCTTTCATTTAAACCCATCTGGGGTATAAACATGTCAAAATTTGAATAAAGATAAAGCATAATGTTATTATTATTGAAAATGAACACAATACAAAAAATGCACAATGATAATTGTAGGAATAATTGTGTGAATATGTAATTTGGGTGTGAGTGTGTGTGTGTGTGTGTGTCAGCTTAGCATTAATGTTTTGAGTGATAGAGGTCATACACTGGGCATCAACAGGCCGGTGAAAAAAGGCAGGATGTGAGTCTGGAAGCTCACACTCACAAAGCAAGTGGCTCTTTGAAATATTAAAAACCAAGTGAGCGATTCATGCCCCCCCTCCCCTCTGTATTTCTCTCCTCCTCTCTCTGCAAATATGAGATTGATGGAATAAGGTCAGTGTACAGTAGAGTGATTTATCAATGCTCAACACTACTGAAATGCAGCTATTGGTTTATTGGTCACATACACATGAAGGTGACTCATGTGTTGATATATATATATATATATATATATATATATATATATATATATATATATATATATATATGTATATATTCTAAGATGCTTTTCTGTTTACCACAGCTGTAAAGCATAGTTGTTAAACATAACCATAGACTTGTCAGCTTAAATCTCTCTGGCCTTTTACTCTGAACTCATGAGCAAGGTGTTTCTGCTTCCAGAACTGCCTTTTTCTGGATGTTTTCTATCTTGTTTCTGTGCAAACTAGAGACTACTGTAGTGTCTAAAAATCTTAAACCAGTTAACAAAATCTGTTAACAGTTAAAGTTAACAGTCAACAGTCAAAGTCAAACAGTTAACAGTCAAAGTCACTGTCATCACATTTTTCCCCTTTTAACATTTTATGTGAACAAAAACATGTGTTCCTATTAAAGTGGCTGGTGAGTGTATAATACATTGCATTCTGTAGAAGGTATTTTATTTATGCTTGTATCACAGCTTTTCACTGATTATTTGGATGCCTTGGGAAGCTGTTACCTCTTTCTCTCCCTCCCTCAGTGAGAAACAGTGCTGGTTTTGAAGAGTGCCATCTTTTCTATATATAGAGCTCTACTAGGCAGAACAGCACAGGCTGTGAAGTGCATTTTTGCTCGATTCACAGCCAGCTCTCTGGCATTCTAAATGCTCCAGTTAGTATCTGAGAACCTCTCTCCTTCCACTTCCCTTCCTGAAGTCAAAAAGAGAATGGGGTGCTGGTCAAGACACTAATACTGAAACGGCTGAACATTCAAACTGATTAGAGCATCACAGCTTCTGTATTGTCACTCTTTATTTGTGTCCTGCTTCTCAGGGATGAGAGAGATAGAAGAGCATGAAGGAAGCCAGAAAAAGAATCATTAATTATGCAGTGTCGAACAGCAGCCTTCCTAACTTCAGCCTAGTGAAAACCTTTTTGTGTCAAAGTGTCAGACTTACTCTCCATGGGGACATACCAACCTTTTCTGCTTCCTAATGCAGAACCACTAAGCAGTCTACTCAAATAAGCCCTCACAACAAGACCATCAGTGAGCCAAATCTTAATGGAAATTATACCTGCTATCTGTCTTAATGAGCGAAAACATGCCTTGATCTGCAGAAATGCTTATATAGGGAGACCATGCTTTAGTAAATCTCTCCTTTAGTGTTTTCTTATGTAAAAGAGATAGGGTCAGTTTTCCAATACTGGAATGAATAAGTAATTAGCAATATTTTGGCTGTGTATACCTGGAGATAAATGTATTCAGTCAAATGTGCTAACACTTACATTGATACTGACACACACATAAAATAGTGTAAAGCATTTTTTGTAAGCCTCTACTGGTTATAATAATGAATACAGACAATAATTCTCATACATCTATTGTTAGTACATCAGCTTTGCCAATGCTCAAAGACTGGCTTCGTTCTACACTAGAATACCTAGAGGCTGTCTTCCCTAATAAAATTCTCTCTGGCATGTTCACAGGAGTGAGTCAAAATGAAATTAGGTTTAAGTGGTTCCTGGCATGAGGGAAAGAGAGTCATGGTGCTGATTGGTGTCTTAAAGAAAAGGCCTGCAGAGAACACAGAGACCGGCAATAATTAAAGAATTCCAATAAAATACAAGGTAGTGTGCAGATCTGTAACTTTGTATTCTCAGTTAAAGTTAATTATGTTTTTGCAAAGATAAATGACCCCTGCAGTCCAATTACTATTTGCAGCAGTGTATCAGTTGATTGAATTGCTAGGTACAGGTCGAGTAAAATATCTTTTTTAACACAGATTTCAGTAACAGCTTATTTAAGGTTAATATTGTGTGGTGATGGTAAAATCAAATTAATAAAGAAGCTGATTCTTCTTATTTTGAGACATATGTTCAAGCTCTGTATTTTTTTTTATCATACATGTATGTTTGAAATATTTATGACACATTTCAGCACTGTGTAATAATGCTTTATTTTACAAATCATACATGCATGTTTACCATTGCCATATAAATAATACACTGTGTTTGTGTTTCATTATTAATGATTCATTTACATCTACAGAATTCAGCAGACATCATTATCCAGATCATCCTATAAAAGTGTTTTCTGGTCGCCATCAGAAACATATCCTTATGATAGTTCAGTATGTCAGTGTCAAAGAATAACATCAAGATAAAACCCTATAAGAAAAAAACCCTCACAAGATGTAAAATTAATGCTTGTTTAAGTGCTTGGTGAAGAGGCAGGTCTTTTCTCTTCATTTGAAGACAGACAGTGATTCAGCTGTTTGGACAGCCAGGGCAAGTTTATTCCACTACCTGAGTGTCAGGACAGAGACACATCACGATGAATGTCTACTTTGTAGCTTGAGGTGGTAGGTCCAGTCAAACCATGCTGGAGGCTTGAAGGGAATGCAGTGCAGGGCACAGTGCGATAAGATCCTTCAGGCATCTAAGGGTTAGATGTTTTGGGGTTTTTAAGGAGGCAATGGTTTTAAAATATCAATAGTAGGATAGCTGCTTGTCCAGAATTCTCAGTGTGATCTGAGAGCTCTCTGGGGAAATCACAAGATCTTGATATGGAGATACATCTCCAGGGATATACAGCAGCTCAGTCTTACTGGGATTTAGTTTCAGCTGATGAGCTGCCATCTATGATGATGTGTGCCAGGCACACTGAGGTTCATTCAGAATCAGTGTCTGAGGGAAGACATAAGAGGATGAGTTTGGTGTCAATAGCATAACAGTGGTATGAAAAGCCATATGAGGATATTACCTCACTGAGAGAGCATGTATTGAGGGAGAATAGAAAGGCTCCATATTAAACCTTGAGCCGTTCATTCTCAGTCTCACAAAGCCCAATAGCTCCTCCAGTGGAGACTTATGGTAGCACATCATTTCCATGCATAAAGGAAAAGATACATGACAAATTGCTGACCACAGTAATTTAACATGTATAAAACAACCTTTATAAGTTATGTGTTTTAGGTGAAAGTGGAATTAAGGAAGATAGATAACACATTTGGATCTTCAGAGCACTGAAGCAAATATGATATGATATGCATATGACAATAATACAGAAGGACAGGCATCATGTCCTGTACAGTTTGGAACAGCAGATGGTAGCAGAGTATAATGCACTGCACACTTAGAGAAAGTTCTTCTGCTACAATACCAGGTTTAGAATGCTAGAAAAGTTAAATTGGAAATGTATTTATTTGTTTGTTTGCTTGTTTAATGCACATGAATGTTAGTGTCCAATTAGCACATTAGTAATCATGTAACATTTACCTATATACACACATACTGCATAGACTACTACTGTCTATTCAATATAGAGGGAACTGCTTCTCTATGTTTTTAATATTGCTGAAGCTAATGGTCCAAGACCAAACATGTTCCAACATGAAGATGCCCCTGTGCAAAAATCATGGTCAATGAAGACACAGTTTGCCAAGGAGTGGAAGAATTGCACAGAGCCCTGACCTCAACCCCACTGAACACCTTTTGGGATGAACTGGAACACTGACTGCACCCCAAACCTCTTCACCTAACATCAACAGCTTACCTCAGTAATGCTCTTGTGACTGAATGAACACAAATCCCCACATCTACACTCCAAAATCTAGTGGAAAGACTACATCATGTGGGATGTTCGGCAAGCACATTTAGGAGTGATGGTCAGGTGAAAATAAACCTTTGGGCATTTTGTGTGAGGATTCTTGCAACTGATTTAAGGGATTTTAATGTATTTAAAGGCTATAGATTAAACATAAGAATTTCTAAGAATCATCCTATAATATTTTAACTATTAACTGTTACAGTTAATTACCAGCTTGTCTCTCCTATTAATCTAGTACAATAAATACAATACAATACAAAAAAAAATACACCTGCTGGATCAGTATATGCTTCTTGTTGGGTCGTGTTATAAACTGCTATAAAGACACTTTAGAGAAATAATTGAAAACCAAACTAACTAGCACTATTTTCTAAATGCACTGTGATTTATATGCCTGCCCAGAAGAGGGGGATCATATCTAATCTAAAAATAAAACTCTAAGTTTGTTATCTTCATGTTTCAACAAGTCACAAAACTTTGCACGGTTTTTTTTTTGTCTTAAATAAAATGATTGGCATTGACAAAGACTGAAAACATACTGAAATGCTCAATTAATTAGGGCTCACGGTATCAGTACTAAACAAAAAGATACCTCATGTAGATTAAAAGCTCAATCCGTCAATTTGTTGCTAGAGCTTTCACTGTGAAACTGAGGGAGAGTTAGTTTGAATGACTGCCTGTGACAACTGTAAAGTTATAGGATGAGTAAATGGCAACTAATTATATGTAATGACTATTTGATTCACCAATCATGATCTACTTCTCAAATTAGCCCAACTAGGTGCATACTGAATCCTGGAAATTACATGCAAATGTTTTATAATAAACAAAAAACACGAATCAGTGAGAGAATTATCTTTTTATTAAAACATCCAATTTTTCTGAAGCAATGAAAAGAAAGCACAAATGTAAGAGGATATAAACTCTATCCATAAACTTTATCCATCCTTATGTTCACAGAGCATATTTATTTATTTAGCATATTTATTTATTTATTTATTTATTTATTTGCAGTTTGTTGACTTGAAAAAGGTCAGTACACATCTCTGTTAACAGCAATCATTAGTGGTCATTAAAATGACCACATAAGCAATTATAAGGTTAATTGGAGAGAAAAACCTCCCAGATGGAGAATTACAGGAGTTGGCTAAGCAGGAGCTTAGAATGGTGCAGCGCTGGTTTGCTTAGGGAATGCATGGAAACGTTGTTACAGTACATAGCAAAAGAACAAGCCTGTGCATTTTAGATCAGATCTTTTAATTTCTTCAAGCAGGCTTAAGCCTTTTATCAGCATTTGTATGAATGACAGTGTATGAATGCAGTCATTAAGAAGTTTTATATTTGTTGAGTAAGACTATTAGTGGTAATCTGCTTGGCTAAATGGTGCACACCATCAATAACAGTGACATATCTTTCTACTGAAAAAAATGTTCATTCATTCGTTCTTTATATTCAGTTACCACTTCATCTTGTTCAGGCTGACAATGGATCCGAAGGATATCTCAGGAACACTAGATACAAGATGAGAAAAATGGATAGGACTCCGGTCCATCACAGAGCACCATTCACAGACTTGCCACATAAACAATACGTCAATTTTAAAAAATATAAAAGAAGGAAGTGCTTAATTATGGAGGATATTGAAATAACCTAATGATTCAATGTTGCTCTTATCTCAAAAATACAAAAGATTATTTTCTTTCAAGCTACTACATAAATCCAATCCATTTCACCATTTCACTTTGGATGACTTTGCTTTAATGTATGACCATGATATCCCCCAAGACTGATCACTGCTTCACTGTAGAAAACCTGAAACCATGCAGTCACCTGGGCTTGACTTGGGTCAGTAAATAAATACTGTATATTTTGATAAAGAATCTGGTAAACTGTTTTCTGTCTCTATGACGAATGACTTGTCAAAGATATCATGTGAAATATTATTTTACTTGAAATATTAGATTTATAAACCTGTGTAGCAAACCAATAAGCATGATCAGTGAATATCAGAGAATAGTTTTTTAAACAGCAGTTTTTTAAGCAGATTAAATATTCATAGTATGGTTGTGGATCATGCAAAATGTATCAGTAATAATGTGTTTATTGGTTTATTTTATACTTATGCATTAGGTTTTTTGTTACAGGGTACTGTAATGCAGAATAACATGCAATACTGGCATGTATAGTGTGAAATTATGAAAACAGATCATTATGGAAAGATAATGGATTGAAAATTTAATTGTAAATTTCATTCAGAGTTTTGTTTTGTTTTGAGTATATGGACATGCCATATATTCAATCATAATGAAGTGCAAAATTAATTTCTCTCTCTCTCTCTCTCTCTCTCTCTCTCTCTCTCGCTCTTGCTATCTCTCTTGCTCTCTCCCTTCCTGTCTCTACCTCTCTGTTTCCCTCTCACACACAACACAATTCTGCCTGGTTCCTGTGTCGAAGCGTCTGTGTAGTCAATTCTCAGTCACTATCTGAGGCTTTACATGGGAGCGAGCGTTCACTCCTTTACTGAGAGACATACTAACTGATGATCAGTCATCCACCTCAATGTGTATGGTCATATTTGCTCCGGTAAGACTACATAAGTTTACTTATAAAGACATCTTGAGTTGTTTTTTTTTTTTTACTTTCAGATAATTTTGTGTTTGTAGTTTAAGTGGTGTAAATAATTATTTACATAAATATATATATTTTTAAAAGTGCATCCAGTGATTATCTTTTGTCATGTTTGTGTGAACATCTGAGAAACAGTTTGATTATTTAATCAGATTTAATCACAGTGAGGGGTCCCAGCATCTGTCTCCACTGTTTGTAGTTTTTCCTTTCTGAATAATTTATCTGCTCTTTCTGAAAGATCGATGCTAATCGCTGATCAGTATTACACTGTCTGTAGCATTTCTTTATATCAGAATATGTGTGTTTAATTACTGATTGTGTTTTTTCATGTTCAATATTTAGTTCATTGTTTCAAACAGGTTCCATTATTTTATATATGCCTTATTTTACATGTTATTATATACTAAACTAATATTTTTAGGTTTCAGTATATGTAATGTATTGTAAGGACTTTGTGACACTCCTAAAACCACTACTCTTTCTCTTTTACTTAATAATAAAGCTTGTGAAGTGCATATTAGAGATTAGAGATTAGAGAAAGAGGAGAGAGAGAGAGAGAGAGAGAGAGAGAGAGAGAGAGAGAGAGAGAGAGAGAGAGAGAGAGAGAGAGAGAGGGAGGGGAGACTGAGCATTAAGCAGTAGGGGTTTTTATTTGATTTGTTGATTCACTTTGTTTCAACAGCTTTTTGCCGTTTGTGCATTTGCAACATGTGGGGGATATTCTGGCCAGATAATGGTTAAAGTAGAATGCATGGATAAAACCCAAAGAAATATCAGCATCAGTTTTGGCTATCCATTCAGGTGAGTACAATTACTTCTTCCAATGCCCTCAAAACCATAGATCAAGAGCTGTTAGACACTTCTGTGAAACATTAACTCACAAAATGCAGTGAATTATGCCTTTAACACTTGAACAGACCACCCTTAATAAAGCAGAGGCTTGCAGCCACTGGGGTCTTAAAAATATGTCCATAGCATCAAATGCCTCAGAGGAAGTGTGTGAAGTTTTTGCCCTCCCACTCTTGCATTGTCTTGTGATATGAAGTGACAGTTGCAAGGGCTGATGACTAAATTTAGTTAGAAAGGCTACATTTAGAGAAACCAAACACACAAAGAAAGATCTTTCAACAATAAATAAACAATCATCATAAGTATTTAAATGTTAATAATAATCATCATAAGTTAATCAAATACAGTTGTAAAATGAACATAACATTGTTTAAAGATAAATCCGAAATAATAATCAAGTCAAATAATCAAAATCAGACATTGATTTCCAGACTCTGATTACATGTAGAATTAATGAAAGGAAAGTGTAAAGAAATCATTTTAATCATACTTGGCATGTAATTTATCATGTTTTTCTAATGCAAGATATTCATGCTCTTCTCCCTCAAATATCATTTCCAGTTTAACAAGTGATGAGGACAGATTGTTTGATTGTTTGAACATAAATGCAAATTTATTGGTCTTTTATATAAGTATGTATAAGCATGAATTATTGATGTACACATTCACAAGGTCACACAGGGATTCTGCCAGCTTCACAGCATGGTACGTGTCTGTAAAGACAAATGGCAGACAATACACTGACTTGTAAATGGCAAAATTAATATTTTATAAATATGTATGGTACGAGACTGTTATGGCATGTTATACAACATGCTGCAATTTCTTGTATGCTGTTCCTCCAGACTGCAGCAGGTGCACTTCAGTGTCCCTATCTGTGAGGGTAAGAGGTATGAGACGCTCTTCCTCGAGGGAGACTACGCTTCTTCAGCACAATTCTTTGTTACTGTGTCTGTGTTAGCATTTCTCTACTCGCTCCTAGCTACAGTAGTCTACATTTTCTACCAGAACAAGTACAGAGAGAAGAACAGAGGTCCTCTAGTGGTGAGTGATGTTCTTATGATGTTCTTGTTTTAGAAAGAAGCTAGACATAAAAACCCTTACATAAAAATCACATATATTTCACGTTAGTGTTATTTCACAAATGGATTCATGTAAATAACATGTGATCACATGAAAATAACAATAATAATAATAATAATAATAATAATAATAATAATAAATAATGTGAATTTGCATTTCCAACAAGAATTCATTTGCAACAAGAATTCATGCAATAGTAATGCCAAAGATCACTATCTAGTCTATAAATAATTGGCCATTACTCAATTTAAATCACATTGTTATACCTACAAAAAATTAACAAATGAGAACACATTTTCAGGTGTGAAAAACATGTGAAATTAAATCATGTCGGGAAAAAAGCATTTTGTGAAATATAACCCTCCTCTGTAGAAGATATAAGAAAAGTAACTAGCAAAAATATATAACAAATACTGTAAAGCTAGTGGGGACCATTTAGCATAGTTGTGTTAGCTGCCTCTTCCAGTGTTTATGCTAGCATTTCACAAAAATGTAATTATTACATTTTATATACTCCACAGGACTGCCTGGTGACTGTGATTTTCTCATGTCTGTGGCTTGTGAGCTCGATAGCATGGGCTAAAACTCTCTCTGGAGTAAAGACAGCCACAGATGTGAGTCTGATACAGATGCTAATGTCTGCCTGCAGAGATGAGGAGAACTTGTGCGAGACACTAGAGGAGCCTACCTGGACCAATCTTAACGTTTCAGTGGTATGTACTTTGAGTCATCAGTATGAATATAAGCAAAGTTTGCAAGCTATTACAACATATCTTGAGTCTATAGCTCATTATTGTGCAAACCTTTGCTAAACTCTTGCTAATATCAAAAGCTAAAATCTGTAATAGCTTTAAATTTTGCCAGGGACAAACAATGGGTTCTATAGGCATTTTGAGATGTCTAAAGACAGGCTGAATGGATAAACATTGAATGTTTATTTTAGGTGAGTTTAAATAAACTCTGTAGAACTCCATTAGGAGTAGAAAATCCATTAGAATCTGCTGAGACTGTTGAGACTGTTGACTGGGGTACTGAGCTGAACTGTCAAGTCTTGATGCTTCGAATATTTTGTTTTATTCAGTCAAGAGAACTCTTTAAATTACAATGCAAATTAGTGCAACTGAAATATCAATTTGATGTCTTTATTTTTAAATAGTCCTGTTCCATTGCATCAGGTTTAATATTACTATAGAAATATGACCACCATCAATCAAGAAAACTCCAAAAAAAGAATAGCAAGTGTGAAAAAGCTGGTTATAAATGAACACTATTTAAAAAAAAATTAACGTAAATACTCCTAATGTCATATTTGTTTTATGATTCTGAACCATCCCTTCTTGCCCCTAGGCTTTTGGCTTTCTGAATTTCTCCCTGTGGGCTGGTAACATTTGGTTTGCCTACAAAGAAACAGGCTTACATAAGTCCGGTCAGCGCTATCCCTCCAGAACGCCCTCTGAGAAACGCAGTGGTAGCTTCAGGCAGTACAGTCAAAGCAGTTTTGACCAATCCGGAACAGGCTTTGGACAGAGGCTCTACAGCCAGCCAAGTTTTGACCTTTCAGGTGGAGGACTCAGCCTATTGCAGACCAGTCTGGGACAACCTAATGTTTACAGACAGATGGGCAGTCCCACTTCTAGAGGACCGCTCATATTTGTCAATGAAAGTCAGTGAGATAAGAGAATGCAGAGTGTTTACACTGTATGAGGGAGATAGTCAGGAGACAATGTGAAAAAAATTGAGTAAAGATAAATAGATAGATATAATTTCTGAAAAGATTGTCATATGAAGTTGAAAAAAAAAGACAGTAAAAGAATGAATCCAAGGCACTATATGTGGAAATTATATGGTTTTTGACAGAAGAGGCAGCAAGTTTAAGTGTTTCATTTAGATTAGTTTGGTGATTTTATATATTTTTTGTTCATTTGATTATTATTAAATGTGATTTAAATGACAAATATATATTATATAATTTGTGTGAGAATTTTTCTCAAATTCTAATTCAAAAATATTTAGTGTACAATCGTACTTTAATAGGAACACCTTTGCCACTAAAGCATGCAATTATCCAATCAGCCAATCATGTAACAGCAATGCAGGCCTATATCCTGCAGATACAGGTCATGAGCATCAGTGAATGTTCACATCAAACATCAACATGAGGAAAAGTGTGCTCTAAGTGACTTTAACCATGGCATGGTTGTTGGTGCCAGATGAGCTGGCTTAAGTATTTCGGAAACTGCTGATCTCCTGCGATTTTCACACACAACAGTCTCTGGAGTTTATAAAGAATGATCCAAAAATAAAATATAAAAAACACAGAGTGAGTGCTGTCTTGCAGGTGGTAGGCTTCAGTAAATCAGTCTTTACAAACATGGTGAGTAGAAAATCATCTAAGAATGCACAATACATTGAATCTTGAGGCAGATGTTCCTATTAATGTGGTCAGTGATTGTAAGTGGATTGAGATAGATGTAACATATCCCATTATTTATTTGTGTTATGCCGCTGTAAAATGGTGTCTCTGGTATTTTTCCCATTTGGTACAATTTCAAATGTATAATGTATATGTAGTAATTGCTTCGTGTACTGTAGTGATATTGTAACTACATAGGGCTCAAAATTGAGAAATGTGAACCACAGTCTGACACTGGGAGGTGTCTGAGGATGTAAAATGACTGATATGAGGGCTGTATTATTAATGACTGTCTGTTCATAGTGTTCAGTGCAGTGCAGAAAGTGTGTCAGAGTCTATGCAAGTGATGCAATCATGTTGTAACCTATGTTGCGTATAATGTTGATTTCTCTGATCTCACCTTGTCAAAATATGGAAATAAAAATATTACAATTCCACCAACTTGCTGTGATGACTGTTACATGCATACAAACATAAGGAAGACTTGGATCACTGAGGCGTATTTTTGTTGTGCATGGCTGATATTTTTGGGTTTAAGTGGCTCTCATCGGAGATCAGTAGTGTTGAATATAAATATAAATATAAACATAAGATCTAATCTCAGAATCATTTGAATTTCTGCAAGTTGCAATATATCATGCTGAGAACGTATTAACCATTACAAGATAATCATATATAAGGATGCAGTATTGTGGTTTCTACTTTTTGCAGCCAGATTTTATTAGTTTACTCTTGAACACTTTCTTCACTTTGTTGTGCTCCTTAATATTGTTTTAGTGCTAATTTTTTTGTATATTCATTGCATCTTCTCTTGTAAATAAATCTGCTTCTTCTCAGCTCCGGACAAAGGGATGGTGAAGATGCTCGTTTTCCTCACGAAGCCTTGTTAATGAGAGGGTAGGAGGGTGCAATTAAGATCTCTAGGTCTGTCAGAGTCCTGGCCTGTACTCATGGCTACAGACGGTTTAGCATTCTCCGACCCACTGCAGTGAAGCTAACTGCCTGCAGGTGCCCAGCCCCTGAAATTGCAGCTTTAGGTGGCTATAAGTCTATAGCTGATGCCATTTAGCTTATAACAGGAAATGAAAGGTTACAACTTAAGAACTGTCTTCAACTGTTAGTAGGGTTCAATTACAGAACATGAATTCTGTGTGTGTGTGTGTGTGTGTGTGAGAGGGGGGGGGTAGGGGAAAAAGAGAAAGGAAGCCTGTGAACAATAATTGCAGTGTTCTTAAATAATGAACTCCAAGTTGTTCCAAGATGATGATGATATAATCAGCAGTCTATTGATAGGTTTTAGCCATATGTCATATTATTCACATATGAGTAAACAAATGTGAATGCTTCTTTCTCTGGACCAAGTAACATATAAGTCATTGCCACCTTGCCAAGATATATACTTATTTAAATAGAAAGTTCTCTATGTTCAGCTGGAGGAATTGAAAAAATCATTAAATGTGTGTTAGACATTGTAAGAAAAAGACAGGTTTTATTATTTGGGCTGGCAGTTCATTCCATCAAGGCAGAATTACCGTGGTGCTGCAAGGAGTTCTTTCAATTCAGCTACAGATAGTTCAGTATAAAAGTTCATCCAAGACTCAGCTGAGTGGATGATAAGACACCATGTTGTTAGTGATTTGCTGGTACAAGTGTATGTAATGGGGAGGTGAGGATGACTCTTCCTTCCCCTCTTCCCCCTCCTCATTCTGTTCATCCATCTGTCCCTCCTGGCTCTCTGACAGTGTTTTGCTCACCGAGTCTCATGAATGAAAAAAGCTATATGATATAGCTCTTAAATTTGTGCACTGTAGCATTCTTGGTGGTAAACTACATTTCAGAAATATTCATTATTTATCATAGCCTATAACATATCTATACAGAATAAATATTACATATTAAATCATCTTTTCACCACTGGGCAATAACAATTTGATTGGTAGTTATTTGTTAGATGTTAATAAGAAAATAGAAAGTTACTTTAGCGTTTTCTGAAGCAGAGCAAATATAAAATATAAAAATCCAAAAACTGTTAACCACATTCAGTGGAATTTATAATGTTTCAAAGTGCTATAAACATTTTTAAAACATATTAAAGGGTTGTTGCCTATGTACCCAGCACATGAATATTAAATTCATGAATATTAGAAATGAGAGCGCTTATGCCAGTTATTCTCAGGAGAATGAAGAAAATCATATCATATGATGTATACAAACATCCATACAGGTATTACAATCTTACGATCTAAAAAAGTGCTACTACTTCTACTACTACCACTACTACTACTACTACTAATAATAATAATAATAATATACAATAAAATAATAATAGTAATAGTATAGTAGTAGTTTTGGGAAAAAGTAAACCAGTTAAATGCATAATTCTTCTTGCTTTTTTCATTATTTAAGTGTAAACTGTAGCCCATCAGGAGCATAAGCTCTGGCATGGCTGGCCTCCCCCCGTGCTTATCAGAGAGATCAAAGCACCCAGTCTCTGTCCAACTCCCAGTGCGCTTCTCCTCATCCTCCAAACAAACCTCTTAGTGACATTTTATGTTCCTCCACCAGTGCTAACTATGTCCAATATTTGTGCGATGTAATATTTAGGTAGATATATTCAACTAAAAAAAACCACAGCACTGTTCTATATTTCTTAATGATTATTTTGTGGAGCCTGCAGAGAAGCAAGCAGCTTATGGAATCGACTGCCCTCTGTTGTCTGATCCACTGTTACAGCAACAGCTTTGATCATTAATAATGCCATGTTTATCCATTAGCTGTCTCATTAAAAACCTCAATAGTGTGATCATTTAGTAAGTTTGCATGACATCTACCTTACAGAGACAACCCAGTGTAAAGGAGGTGAGTTCTCAGCTTTCAATTTTACTAATAAACACTATATGGAATTTGTACGTGTTTTATATTTCACACATGATGAAAATTACATAGACATACAAGGTACTCAGGTACATGATGGGTTTTATTAATTTTGGTAAATAGGACAAAGACATAATGCAAAACCATGGTCAAAAACATGCAAAAGTAAAGCAATGTGCAAACAACATAAACAATGGCAGGAAAAAGTGACCATCTGAATACAAATAACTAGATCAAACCAGGTAAGCAAGCTAAATCAAGGCTTAGTTTGGACTGGCACAATGCCACAGAGCATATACTCTGCAATGCATGTGAGAACTATTTATACTGAGTGTAGTGGCAGCTGTAGATAAGTCCAGGCGTGTGGGAGATGTAGTTCTTACAGTAGCAGCCATATTTGTAGGCCACACTGAAATATGACTAATGCAATATTTGATCATTTAGGATATGGTAATTTTGAAGCATTGATTGATAGTAATGGAAACTTAATGCTTATTGGTTCAGAAGATGGATGTTAATAATCAAGAGCCAAATGTATTCTCTTTAAGAATCAGCATTTTTTTGTCAGGGGGATGCAGGGGGAGTAAGAGAAGAGATTACAATTTAACCTGTGTCACTGTCCACTGTCCAGGAATTTGTACTATATCTCTGCACTCCATTTGTATCAGAACAGCTTCTTTGACATTCTTTGTCATTGCAGTCCAGTACTCAAATAAGTACACAAATATTCAGCAATTAATTTTTTCACACAGGTTAAGGATTATAATTCTGCCAAAAAGTAAAATACTATCCCCTGTTGGTGCTGATCAGTAGTGTAGGTTTAATTTAAACTAAATTATTATGACATATGACTCATTTTGTGATTAAAGCTTTTTAAAAAACAGTACTATTATTAACAGTACTGTGTTATTTAACAAGGATATATTTGACGAGCTGGTAATGGTACTAAAATTTCTAATTATTTACTTTTGAACAAATTATTATTTTATTTTATTTTATTTTATTTTATTTTATTTTATTTTATTTTATTTTATTTTATTTTATTTTATTTTATTTTATTTTATTTTATTTCATTTTTTGCAACATCAGACTTTTACATTATGCTAATTTATACGTGAGCCAGTCATGATTGGTTAGGTGTGTCATGCTTTCAAGGCGCTGAGCAGAAAGGGGGCCCAAGGGCATCTTAAAGAATGAAAATTTTTCAGGAGGAGAAAAATTCCTCCAGGGCATCAACCTGTCAAGGGGTTCACAGTTTAGATGGTACCAGAGCCAATTTATTTCTGTTGACATAAGTAATTGAGTTCTTTGTAATGACATCCTTTTAAGATTGTTTCCCCAAAAAGGTATAAAATATAAATACAGAGTAAAACACATTAGAAGACCCGTTAAATATATGGAGGTTCTAAGGGCTCATTTATTAATTAGATTATTTTTAAGTAAGTAATTAAAAAAAAAAAAAACAATATTATAAAAGGTGTTTCATTCACCCAAATAATGCAACAACAGAGAACTGTTTAATGAAATGCAGCATGACAATTGTGGATTTGATTTTGGAAAAGGTATAATTGCCACACAACATTCAACATTTTATTTTATTTGAACATATTAAACATATAATGTTCAAACTACAGATCTTGCAGATCTTAAAGGCAAGTAACCTTTGTGTAACTGACAATAATATAATTAATCCATTAGATGGAACTATTTCCCTGACAAGAGAAGTTATTGCACTGAACTAGGTATAATACTTAGTTCTGCTAAATAATTGGCTAAGTATGTAGCAAGCTGATATGCCATAGTTCAAATAATGACCTAATTCAAATAGAATAGATCATACAACTCAGCAAACACTCCAACTGTACTTACTGTACTTTGGTTGAAACATCCATCCACTCACTCCTTTTTGCTTTGTGCTGTAAGTACCTATTTACAGGAAGTCAACAAGGCACAATAAATGACTTGGGAGCTTTGCCCATGGTTGTAATTAATTATTTAAGTTTAAAGATTAACTCATAACAAAATGGTTGTTTACAGTTTGTAAGAAATATTGTAAAGCATTTTAGATAATCAGCAGCAAATATGTGGCATACAGTGATTTTGTATGCATGCGTCCATTTTTTAAGCATTAATGTTTCTAAACTTTCTAATAATGTACGGTTTCTAATAAAGTATGGGTGCAGACATACAGTATTTGTAAACTTGAGAGATCTTAAAATAAGTTTTTATACAGAGGTGTATAGAATAATTTTAAGCATTAATTTTTAGACAGAAGCAAAACTGTAAAGCGAAAAAAATAATTATATATGCTTGGAAATAGCATAAGAAATCCTATATTTAATTTATTGTAATCTTATATTTAATTAATTGTAGACTGTTTGATTATCAGCATTTACGCTTTCGCTACGATGTTGTTTTTTGCAGTGTAGGCTGGGTTTCCAGTGCTAACATGACTGCGGACAACAAATCCACAATCTATTTAAAAACAAATGTATACATTCTCATAAAAATACAATTATGAGCAAAACACAGAAATCTAATCAAATACTATACTTGTGCACCAAAATCATCCACATAAATCCATCCAATCACATATCACAACCAATCACAACAAAATCACAACCAATCCTTGCCTAAATCTTAATCATAAGAAATCATAAATACCAAATAAATAGATTAATTATGGTTTTCACAAAGCTTTGCTTTGAATAATAAATGTTATGTGTTGTGACAGTATTGGTTTAACAATGTCTGTGCTCTTCTGTTCACATAGATTATTTATACAAATATATAAGTTAAACAATGTACAAGAGAAACTATTTAAATGTAAATAAAGAAATAATCATTCCCCCACTGAATGATTAATGCTTATGATATTGACAATAATGATAATAAATATGTGTGCAGTGTGTGTGTGTGTGTGTGTGTGTGTGTCTGTCTGTCTGTCTGTGTGTTCTAAAATGCAGAAAGGTCATACATCTTCTGGAGAGTGTTGACGCAAAGTCTGCAGATCTGTGAAGGTCTCAAAAGTGCAAGAAGCCAGGACACCTTTGGGTGATTTAGGATTAGGCAGATCTTCAGCAGGAGTACACAGGGTTTTCATTCTCTGGAAATATATGTTTTTCAATCATTCTCTGTTTTATAAGCATAAAAAAATCATATTCCAAGATATTATATCTTTTATATTCAATATATATAGCAATATAGTCAATTTTCTTGAAAAACAAATCAAAGCAGCAGCCTCTTTTGAGAAAGAGTGGATGTACTTACTTTTTCTTTCTTTTTCATTTTTCACTATTTACTGTTATAGAGATTTACCTGACTTATGGAGCCAGGGGTCTTGTAAAATGCATACACCATCCATAAAGGAACCAACATGGTGGAGGAGAGTGTAAAGAAGCCTCCGAGAGCATAACCCCACCAGGGGTATTCATATAAGTTATTCAACTTTAGAGGAGTGTATTTAACCAAGGAGAAGACAAATGTCCCCTGCAGGAAAAGATAAAGAGGGATTAGTGATGGGGATAAGGAAGATTGATATGGAAATTAAACAGGTAGACTTAAGGCTCACATAACCTAGGTCCAATGTTTTACAGTTGGTGAAACTCTCATCTGTCTTGTCCAGAAAGACAGGCGCTGGTGACAGGTGTCACAAACAGATTTGCTAAGACATATTTACTAAGAGATGTTGATGCTGGTCCAATGCATCAATGAATATGCACTGATTTCATGCATTATATGATCCTGAAGTGGCATATATTATATAACAGATTACAAAACTACTTTTTTAATTTTTTTTTAGAGTTCTGATTTATTGTATTATTTCATAGACAAAAACCCTTATGTAATGTTAAAAACACCTTCACTAGTTGCTGAGAGAAACATTTCTCTCAGTTTAACTTACTATGCAAATAATAGGAGTCATATATTTCCAGCAGAATTTCATATGGGGCCAGGGACGATAACCGATCATGTCTTCAATATTGTCATACAGACGATCTGCACCTAAGAAAAGTTTTAAAAAACAGACGATTGGGAATGTTTTCAATTATTGTTGTGCAATTTTGAGACTGTGTAGACAACGGCACCAAAGCTACCTTTATTAATGTGTTTCCTATTGTTTACGTCAGGGGTGTATAAACAACTGAACTGGCCATCTGTTAATGCACCTTCACCATAAAGTAAATTTAAAACCTTTATTATCAATTAAATCTCCTCCTCTTCCACTATAACTCTCTGCATAGTTATCAAGACAGCAGTAGCATTAAAACACAGGGCGATAAGAAAACTGACAGCAGATTCATTAAACTAAAACTAATACTTTGCATCTGTACTTAATTTGGTTGCTACTGTAGTGGCTGTCAAGGCAAATGCAATTGTAATATAATTAACCTATTAGCTCTAACTGTATTTACTACCAAGTACTAGTAAGCATATAGTATGCATATGGTATAGACATATTATGCCCTAGATTTAAGAGATTTTAGGACAGTCTTGGTTTTCATCAATCCCCAAGTAAAATTGAAAAAGTCTCTACCATAAACCCATCCAACACAGATGGACTGAAGAATGGCGAAGGCCAGCAAAGTCATTCCACTGCAAGCGTAATAATCAAATAACAGGAAGACATACAGCCCACCCTTAAGGAAGAGAAAGAAGACAGAAAAAGAAGATAGACAGAGAGAGAGCGAGAGCGAGAGAGAGAGAGAGAGAGAGAGGGAGAGAGAGAGAGAGAGAGAGAGAGAGAGAGAGAGCAATAGTACTCAAAAGGTTATATCAGCATTCATTTAAAACTAGCAGAACCTGCTGAAAGTAAGGAACAAGGAAATCCAAATTCTCATTCAATATGTCTGAGCTCTCACCTCTGTTACCATCAGTAGGCCAACAAGAAAGCTGACTACACAGATTAGGAGAAGTAGGATTTTACGCCGGTGTCCATTTTGGAAGAATGACGGGTACATGTCTGAGATTGCTGTCACCAACGCTTCATGATATACAAACTGCAGAAAAATTCAGAAAGTATTAAGATGTCTATATGATAATATGTGGATTATTATAATTAGAAGTATTATTCATCACTGATGAAAAAAATTAAAAGAAATAGGAAGCTATAAAAAAAAAAACAATAAACAAAAAAGCTTTGTCAAAGCACACTTACTTCACTATCAAGTCCAAGGAAAATGATCATAATGAAGAAGAAAACTGCCCATAACTGAGGGAGAGGCATTAAGGCCACTGCACGTGGGTAAGCAATAAATGCCAGCCCAGGACCTAGAGAAATACAAAGTATGCAAAGATCTAATACAATTCAGACATATTTCATATAAATTCCCGAACAATGCCATGCAAAATAATTCATATTTTTCTGAGAGAAAAATTGTGCTTTTTAAATGTTTTACATGATCAATTGTCACTTGTCATTGCAATAATAACTGTTAAAGTCTCTAAAATGGGTCTAGTAGTCTTGTTTTCAAATATAGTGATATGTAATATCATTATTTCCTCCCAATATTTTCTTTAAGAGGTAAATTGACTCTACATCAATTTTCTTGCCATACCTGATTCTGCCACCATTGAAATGTCCATTCCCTGTTCATCTGCCATAAAACCCAGGACAGAAAAAATGGCAAATCCAGCCACAAAGCTAGTCATACTATTTAGCAAGCACAAGTATAGACAGTCTCTGAAAAACAAGATACAACAAATTGGATAACATAAAAAACAGACTCTCTTTCCATACACATACATATTATGTACCATACAATCCCAGGTCTAATTAAGCACTAGAAAATAATAGATTTTAAATAGAAATAATATATTTACCTATAACAGTTATTATCATATTTATTATAGCTTCCTAAAGCAGTCAGAGTCCCTGTGCATACTCCATAAGAGTAAAATATCTGGCTACCTGCATCCATCCACACCTGAAAAAAATATCATTGATATCTATAAGTGCATGCAATATGTTTAAAACGTAAAAAAAAAATCATCATTTTGCATTTTGCTTTGTCCAAATGAATGTTTTTTTTTTACCTGAGGGTCTGTGAGACGAGTAGGATCTGGGTAGAGATAAAATGTTATTCCGCTAATTGCACCAGGTAGGGTTAGGCCACGCACTAGCAGCACCATCAACATCAAGTAAGGAAAGGTAGCAGTGAAATAGACCACCTGTGAGACAAAATACTCATGTCATGAGCTAGGAACCCATTTTCCTGTCATTTCCCATCATTCTATCGATCGTTATCTGGCAGTGGCCAGCACAGACAAGAATGCTGTGTAGTATGAGCACTCACCTTGCCTGTAGACTTCACACCATTAAACACACAGAAGTAGCAGATGATCCAGGCCAGCAGGAGACACAGAGCCAGTTCCCACCTCACATTACCAATTTCTTCTATACCAACAGACAAACCCAGAATCCTCTTCCTGTAAGTACAGAAAAAAGTGATCTCTAGTGATCTGTGCTTTTTTCATAAAGTATAGGAACTGACACTGACTTTCATAGTTAAATTCATAGTTAACTCCCAAAACTCACTCCCAGAATTCCACAACTGGGGACGTAATTTTGTCTGGAATATTATCAGTCATGTTGTTCTTGTTAAATTCCATACAGTACTCTGTAAGACAGAAAACAAACTTGTTATGTTATTTAATGCAAGTGAACTCCTGCTGAGATTTATAACAGTGGATTTGCATTCCATTAGACTTCACTATTTCTGCACAGCTTATCATTAGTTTAACTGAATTGTTAGAAAAGTACACAGTGTAACTCTAGATAGGATTATGGGCAGTTAATGACAATGGCAGGAGTATTACCTGTGTTCCAGCTATTCTTGCAGTTAGCCCATGGGAGCTCTGAGCTGAATGAGAAGAACAGGTAGAGAAATGCCCATGCCAGAATAATGATGTAATAAACTCCTGTATACAGGATCACAATCTGGCTACCATAGCCCAGTCCTGAGGGGTGGGAAATTAAGAATATACTGTAGTAACTCCCAATTAAATAATGGCACTTTGTATGAAAATCAAAGGTCTATATAATTGTATTTGATTATATGTAAGTCTTTTGTAATTGCAAGTTTCAATTCATTGTCAAAGGATTATTTTTTGTGTTTACCTTCAAATAAAGGGCAAATTTTCCTCCAGCATGTGATGCCCCCCTGACTAGTGTACTGGCCTAATGATGTCTCCAGGAAGAAGAGAGGTATGCCACAAGAAAATAGGAACAGTATGTATGGCACAAAGAAAGCTCCTTTGAGACAGACAAATAATATTAAATACACAATAGCTCAAAGTGACTTCAGCTAACCTAATAATATTGTTAAATTAGCACATGTTAAAGCAGACAATACACAGTGACATTTCTGTTATTCTTATGCACACCTTTGCTTTGATTAAGCATCATGCAGATTAAGTGAGAAAGAGGGACGCATGTAAACAGTTCGGTTCCCTAAGTTCACTATGTCTTAACCCAAAACCGAGTTAACATCACCCACCACCTGATGCAGCCCCTGTCCTAGGGAAACAGCACCACATACAGTATGTTTGCTTATTCTTTTTTAATTGAAATGTATTATAGGACCAAACTGTATGTGCACATCTGACCATCATACTCATATGTGGGCCTTTTCCAAACTTTCCAAAGCACACAACTATCTAGAAAGTCTTTGTATGCCATAACTTTAAAATTTTCCTTCACTGGAACGAGAAGGGCCAAACCTGTTCCAGCATTATGCCCTGTGCATAAAGTGAGCTCCATGAAATCATGGCTTGCCAAAGTTGTTGTGGAAGAACCAGGACTCTTCACCTAACATCAGTGCCTGACATCACTAATGCTCTTGTAGAACAAATCCTCACAGTCACTTTCCAAAATGTGTTAGAGGCCATTTCTGTTTAAAACAATGTTGTCCTCCATTATATTTGAAGAATTTTCTTAACTAAACTAAATGAAAATAATGTGCCTTGGAGAATACTCTCTGTGAGAGAAGTAAACATGCTGTAACTGTATTATTTGATTCAAACTATTTTCATCTGCATTACTGCCTGGGACTTATCTGCTGTCACAGTGTGAAGTTGAACTGAAACCTAGCTCACTAACTCAATAATTTGTGAGTTGTGGTGTACCTCCATTTTGTAGTCTTATAAATTACATGTTTAAAATATTTGATCTGAAATACACTATTGAACCAAAATAAAAATAAATAAAAATAATTTGTCTTATTACCATGTGTTGTTAGAGTACATGCAAAAAGAACTGTAGTACAAGTATTAGAGGCTGTTGTTTGGTAAGTAAAGGAGCTTACCCCCTCCATTTTTGTAGCACAGATAAGGAAACCTCCACACATTTCCCAGACCAATGATATGCCCTGCAACAGCCAGAAAAAACTCCATCTTTGTGGCCCACTGTTCTCTCTGCTGTGGTTTGGCCTGGGGTTGTGCCATGGAGCCGACATTCACCAGCTTTAAATTCACTGTCGACTCAAAGCTGTCCTTTATGCAGCTGAGAAAAAACAAAAACAATGAAAGAAGGATTTAATAAATGAACAAATTAATATACATTATTCCATAAAGCAGAACTTTAAAAGATCCTTTTATTATTGTATTTCAATAAATTGTTGTCAATGTTTTCAATGTTTTTAATGTTTCAATTATTAAGTTATTGCATGTGGTTATAATATTAATGACACTGTGAATATATTCCCCTTTCATAATGTATGGCTACTTAAAACAAAGGAACATATACATTGTACATAATGCACACATTTTTGCACAATTATAATTACAACTGACACTTTATCTGCTGTAAATACTACTTGCACATACCTCTCTTTGCACACTAACATAGCCTTATTTATTGATGTACATATTTATCTGCACTTGTTCATTTGCAGAATTTCTACTGTTTGCACTTCTGGTAGATGCTAAACAGCATTTCATGGCTATGTACCTGTACTTTGCAATGACAATAAAGTTCTATCTATCTATCTATCTATCTATCTATCTATCTATCTATCTATCTATCTATCTATCTATCTATCTATCTATATAGCATGTGTAGTAGTAATCACATATATTGTTGTTATGTAACCTTGTTAAGTTGACATGAAATTGGGCTCACATACTGTATGCTTTGAGTAGATGTGGGACACATGACAACTAAAATTGTCTTTCAGTAGGCAAAAGTCACATGCATTATGGTGTTACACGAACTCTAAAATCACTTTTAAACTTTAATATTGCTCTACTGGTATAAATATTTTTTAATACTGTTCTTGATCATTAAAGGAAGTTAAACTGAGGCCACTGAAGCTCAATTGTTACTAAATTTAGCAAATGCCAAATGGCCACTACTGTTCCTCTAGTACATATACATTTTTCAGGTTGTTTACATTTATTGATTTTATTTTACTGAATCCTCTTTACACCTCACTCTGCACAGCTAACCTCATTCCCACAGCCACACAGGGTCATGACCTCCTTTACCTCATTTGAGAGTCAAATGTCATCCCTTTCCTGACCAAACCCACACATTTTGTATATGAATGATTTCACATTACGAGAGGTCATAAGAACACCTTTAATCAATTCAATTACTGTATGAGCCACAGATTCACAAAGCAGTACAGCAGTTAGTTGTGCTGTAAATCAATAGCACAAATCTTCTTCTTCCTACTAAAGAAGCAAACTGCAGTAAATTTGTATTTATCCTATTCATCTACCTGTTTAAATTAAAAAAGCTAGTAAATCAGTAGTTAAACACAATATTTCTGTTCCCTTTCTTTCACTGAAGTCCACTGAAAAAAAGCAAAAGGGTAAAGTTTACCTGAGGTTCTGCAAGTATCTTGCTGGTCTGTCTCTGAATAAGACTGTGTCCATTTGAAGGAACAGTTCCAATTGAAACAGTGAAACAGCAAGAATGAGAGGAATTAAGGTGGAGCCAAGAGCTCTGACGATAGGGGTAGTTTTGAAACACTGATCTAATACTGGTCTTGCTTTTTTCTCTACTCATGATTATGTATCATGAGCATGGATATAGAACAGACATGTTGATCTTGAATCAACAGTTTGAAGTCTGAATGAAAGAAAAGCTTACATTAAACCTGTGTGAAAGAGGTGTAAGCCAGGGGCACTCATTTCCAGTCCTGAATGGTTAGTGTCAAGAAGAGAGTTTTCCTGCTGGTAATATCTTGGTTATTAACTGGTTAGTTGGACCTTATTTCAGACCTCAAGAACTGGGATTGTGCACCCTTAGTCTACATGCTCACTTAGTGTCCTTTTTAACAATTTTGTCCCTGAGAAATGCAAAACTAGTCTTATCTGCTGTCCTCTGGAGAGTGAAATAAGTATTTCTATGAACATCTGTTTCCCCACTACTTTTCTCTCTTTCTCTGATTATCGTTTACAAACACAGACCCACCTGCTTTTCTTACTGAAAACCTATTCATCCATTGAACTAGCTGAAACCTGATATCACCACCACTCCTCAAGCCCTTCTTATTTAAACTGGCAAAACCTGCTTTTTTCACTGGACCATTCAGTAGGCTTAAGGCAGTATTTAAGTTATTACACCACCAGAATGGAACTGCCCAGTCATATGCTAATCATTCTACCTAGTGTATAAAAAGACAGAAACCTACTGATAAACAACTATGGTGGGAAAAGTGTAATTTACTTTTCAAATGACAGATTTACTGGCATTACTGAGAGCTACAGGTGATGGTGTGTACAAACAGCACTAAACCCTGCCCTCTAGTGTTGCAATGATATTGGAACAATTTTGTCCACTCTGTTGTAAGCCTTCTTTATAGATCCAAACAAGACATTATTATGGGAACTGAAGCATGGCTACTTGTGCCTCAGATCACACAAATATTTTCTATGTATTCAAAGATCATTAACAACAACAACAGCAATAATAATAATAATAAAAGAATAATAATAATAATAATAATAATTATTATTATTATTATTATTATTATTATTATTATTATTATTATTATTATTATTATTGTTGTTGTTGTTGTTATAATTTCAACATAGTCTAAAAACACATACAACGGTTAAACTTTATAATAAAATGTTAATTATTTTATTATAAATTATTTTATTATAACTTAATTATTTTATTTAAATTAATAATTTAATTAATAAATTATTATTATTATTATTATTATTATTATTATTATGTTAAATTGCAGGTACTGCAGTTTACATTGTAGCTTTGCTCAAATGTCCTTAGTTAATATCCAATTATTTTCTAGATACAGAGATATATTTTCTAGGATAGATATTGAGTAGTGAATTGTTCTTTCCATCACCTTTTTCTGTCCTGTTAAACGAAGCCGTCAAATCCTACTAGAAATTTAAATAGTAAGTCTGTTAGGTCACCTATTTACAGACTTGACACATCAAACCTGCTACAGGAAATTCAAAAAGACATCTAATGTCTCTGCTGTCTACATACAACTGAGGGTACTGTCAATGTTTCAAGAGATATCAGCAAAAATATGCAAACCTGCACTGTAACATCATTATCATGCTAGTTGGACTTACTTTCCTATTAGGGGAAAAATGGAAAGTAGCACATCCATCTTTCTACACCTGTCTTTATCAGTATCTTGTGGAGCACATATAAAACTGTGAGGCTTCATTAAATCAGAGAGGCTTCTACATGCTAGCTATTGACATACCTATGTTATAGCATGCAACATCTGTAATTCTTCACTCCCCTTTAATCTGATATGCAAGTAGACCGATGGAACATAAACTATTCATGTAATCATGTCTGAATCCTACCTATTTTTTCACCTCAAAGAGATCATATATTTATTTGTGAATCAGTGAAGAAAATGTCAGGTTCTAAAATATCATTCCAGCACAAACAAACAAAAATCATACACCTGAACAATTCATCATGTACAGATAACAACAGAAAAGTTCACAAAAAGCATAACATTCCAATAGAAATTCAGAGCTATCGATTGATTAAATCAAACTAACATGGCATACCTGGACAACATCTATCAGCTACAATATTTTTCTGTTCCAATATCTTTGATCAGACAAAAAACGGTGGGTTCAAATAAAATGTGCCATGTTCTAAATTGTTTAACAAGTCTAGATTTAAATATAAAGTAAAGCTGAAATTTTGAAATTTCTCTCACACTGCTGCTTGAGTTCTTCAGATTACAGCCAGGGGGTGCACCTGGTCTTGCAGTAAGATACACTGAGTAATTGAAACACTCTAATATCCTGGATTAACGCACACTTTTTGCAGAAAACTGCTTAATAAATTACAGCATGGGATTGTCATGTTCAGAAGTTAAGTTACAATTCATATTGTACATGTACCCCAAAACAAACACCATGATTTTGCTTCAAGGATGTTCTCCCCCTTGTGGTACAACTGTAAAGCCAATCAAATTTGAACAGTTTTTCCTTCTGCTTGAGTTCAGAGGAACTTTTCTTTCTGGGGTGCAGAGAACATGTAATCTCTAAGGATAGTCAAAGGATAGAAGTTACAATAAGTAAATAATAAATAAAAAAAGACAATATTGAATATGAGCATTAATCAATCAGTTAACATCAAATAAATTAAAAAAAAAAAAATACCTGTCTAAACGAGCCACTGGAGGTGAGGAGAGCATAGATCATCCAAAGTGGAACCAACAGAGTTGAAGAGAGTGTGAAGTACCAGCCAATAGCATAGCACCACCAGGGGTATTCCATTATATTGTTAAATTTCAGAGGAGTGAATTTGACCAGAGAGAAGACAAATGTACCCTAAAGAAAGATGTCTTTAGAAATCAGCAATAAACTCATACATAGCACCTTTCGTCTGGTATGTTGTTATTTAGTTTGTGTTTAGTTTGGGTGTTCCTGCACTTATTTGCTATTTTTGGTTCCATAAGTGAATGTGCCTCCATTAATGTAGGTGGACCAGGGCAGAAGGGCTTGTGAAATGTAAAATCTGGATTTCCTTTTTCCAACCCCACCCCAGTAAAAATTTTCTTGCTACAAGCATATGGTTAAAAAAAAATTTCCAGTTTGTTTAAAGAAAAACAGTTTGGGAAATATACTGCTTATGTCAGTGTACTTCAACACAAATAAGTTATTTCACCCAATGATTAACCAAGATCAACCAAATTGAACAAGGCCTCCAAAACACACATATTTTCATTTTATCCAGATTTTAAAATACACACAAGTTCCAGGGAAATCCACAAAAATAAATAATATTATGCTGCAGAAACAATCAGGTTATTTGCATAGTATTCAGAAATATCAATTCATACTAGGCCAGAATGAGCCTCCCTAATTGTGCCTTCAATTTCGCTCTCTCATTACCCCTAAAAAAAAGCTGAAAAAAGGGTTTTAAGGGTATTGTGAAGTACAGATTGGCTAAAGTCTGCTCTCAGAAAATATATGTACAGTTTACAGTTCTGTGAAAAAAACAAAAACAGGCAGTGCACATATCACATTTTGCAGAGAAATCAAGTTAAATTCTGGGACCACTGTGTCTGTTAATAATGTATGCTAATGCTGCTTTTATATGGCCTGAAGAAAGAAGTGATTAGGTTTGTTAAGAAATCTGTATATTGAAAGTCAGAAAGGAAAAACAGAAGAAATGCTCATTAAATAGTAGTATTAAAAGTATTAAAACACTGTGAGAATTTGTCATTATATTGGCTATAGCTGGACACATTGCCAAGCATTCATGTTTTTAACACCTTGTATCACAATAATAATCTATCAATATATCCCCTTGTATGTTTTTAATTGTTTGTGAAAATAAAATATGAAAAATGTCACTTTGCTGTAATACACACATCAGGTTATTAGCAGGAATGAAATATTATTTTGTTTCATAAAATAAGAAATAGTGTTTTCTTTCAAAGCCAAACCCTAGGTCACACAGGTTGTCACTGTACTTACAGTGCAGACAAGAGGAGTGATGTATTTCCAGCAGTACTTTATTAAGAACAATGGTTGATAACCAATCATGTCTCCAATGTTATCATATAGGCGATTAGCCCCTATAAAAAATAATTCTACATTTTAATCATCATTAACCTACCAAATATATTTGTACTCACTATACACTATACTAAATCTGCAGCCTGGAATCTTTTCAAATTATAACATCTTGATGTGGAGAACTCACCATATACCCATCCTATACTCACTGACTGCAGAATGGCAAATAACAGAAGTGTCATCCCACTGTAGCTATAGTAATCAAACAGCTGGAAAATATACAAGCCACCCTGAAGGACAAGATGGAAAAGAGATTACAACAATCCAATAACAATCCAAGAGATATAAGAACTGCCTTAAAAATGGTATTGGTCAACAAGAAATGCTACCACTCACTTTCATGTTGACCTAACATCACTGAAATGTGCTTTTATATTGCCTGTTAAAATATAATACTATGTGTTTTATAAGATGTCTACATTTATGTTTAAACAGGAAAAGTAATTTCAGGATGCCTAGGGCAGGAATGCATAATCACCTCTGTTACCATAACCAGGCCACACAGGAAACACCCCACACAAATAATGAGCAGGAATCCTTCACGGCGATGACCGAAGAGGAAGAATGAGGGGTACATGTCAGTTACAGCAGTTGTCAATGACTCCAAACACACAAACTGCACAGAAGAGTGTTGACAGAAGAGAAGTAATTATGTACTTATTTACACTCAGATAAACTAAAGTTTAGTAAAATATGCATAGGGCTAGTTTAAATTGATTTTGCACTCACGATGCTGTCCAGTCCTAGCAGAATAATCATAAGAAAGAAACAAATGGCCCAAAGATGTGGAACAGGCATCATTGCAACTGCCCTGGGGTATGCAATGAAGGCCAACCCTGGACCTGGGTAAGCATAAGAAATAAATAAATGGCCCATAGTTGTGGAACAGCCATAATTGCAACTGCCCTGGGGTATGCAATGAAGGCCAACCCTGGACCTGGGTAAGTATGCAAAATTTTTTAGGGTTGACATTTTGCTCTACACATAAAACTTGGGTATGTGTACTGGTTGTAACTTAGCAGATAGGTTAGATATCCAGTCACCTGACTCTGCCACTGTTGAGATGTCTGTCTCCTGCTCATAGGCCATGAAGCCCAGCACAGAGAAGATTGCAAAGCCAGCTACAAAACTGGTCCCACTGTTCAACAGGCACAGATAAACACAGTCCCTGCAAAGAATAGATACAATAGGCTATAACTGACCATCCGCTATCTGGTTATTTATATAAGATTATTTATTATAAGACTTTGTAAAGGAACTATCACCCTGGACTGTTTTTTTGCATTCTTTTACATACTCTGAGCTCTAGTTAAACATGTATTTATTTTTATTTTATTTTTATTTTTTTATTATTTGTGTGTGTGTGTACTATAATGAGGGTGGAGATTCTTAAATGATGCCTAGCACATATTGCAATTACAATTTTTCTGAATGATTTTATGCCCTGCAAACTATAATTTGTCCTGTTATATTGTCAGTCCCTTAGTTCTACTTTACATTTAGTCAGCTTTAAGAAAGGAAGTTGTTTACATTTCTGTCATTTAGCAGACACCCTTATCCAGTGCAACTTTAATTTTATCTCATTTTTCACACAACTTGAACTCGCAACCTTCCAATCAGGAGTCCAACACCTTAACCACTAAGCTACCACATCCCACATGTTACAGTGTACAAGTTATTAGTACATATATTTCCCTCACTTGTAGCAGTTGTTGTTGTACTTGTTGTAGCTTCCTAGAGCAATAAGGGAGCCTGTGCAGAGACTATAAGACATGAAAATCTGCGTTCCAGCATCCATCCACACCTACATGCCATGAAAGCAAGATTACTTAATATGACTATATGCATTATGACACAGAAAAAGCAGAAAACCCTTTTCTGTTATATTAATCAACTTGGTCTATAATATTTTTAATCATATTGATTGATTAAGTGCAAACATTTGGAATGCATAACCTTAATGGTGAACTGTAATCATCTAAACAATAAAATAAATAAATAAATAAAAATTAATACACTATTCATGGTAACAGCTGAAAGCGAGACTCTCTTCTTCTCAGTCAGTGGAATATCCTATATCTTAAACTTGGTCAGATTTCTTTATAAAAAAAAAAAGCAGAAAACACTTTTCTGCTATATTAATCAACTTGGTCAAGCTCAGACAAGTAAGTGATGAACTACATTTGAAATGCATAAGCTCAATGGTAAACTGTAAAATCATCTAAACAAAAAAAAAATAAGACACAAATATAAACAACAGCTGAAACCATGAATCTGAGTCAGTGGCATATCCCATATCTTAAACTTGGTCAGATTTCTTTATATACCTGTGGGTCTTTGAGTTGTGCGGGATCTGGATAGAGGTAAAATTTGATGCCATCAGTGGCCCCAGGCAATGTGAGTCCACGCACCAACAACACCACCAACATCACATAAGGAAAAGTAGCAGTGAAATAGACCACCTGAGAAAGAAAGAGCTCTCTCATTCAAAACCATAAAAGTTTAGTCTTTCAAGAAGTCTACAACTTTTCCATTTTTTTTATGGACAAACAAACACATGGATGGACGGATGAATAGACTGTGCCAACATATTATGCTTCCCCCCAATCAGTCTACAATAAAACAGGACATCCATCACTTTCTAAGCTCTTCCTCAATACCTTCTGAATAAGCGTCATGAGGTTCTCACCTTGCCTGTTGATTTTACTCCCTTCCACACACAGAAGTAGCAGATGATCCAAGACAATAGGAGACATAGAGCCAGCTCCCACCTCACACTGCCCAGCTCATACACATTGCTAGTGAGATTTAGCACTCTCCTCCTGAAAAAAAGCCATATTTGGGCAATTACCTTTTGATACATTTAATAATACAATGGATTTATTGTAAATACAGTATAAAACAACTCACTCCCAGAACTCTTTAACAGGTGAAGTTGCATTCTCTGGTATATTAGAGTAGCTAAAATTGTCCTTTTTATCAAAATCAAAACAGGTTTCTGTTAAAGAGGAAAGACAACTGAATATTCAAAACTTGTTTCTACTACTGCATATGCACATAGTCAATCTACTAGTTAAGTCTAAATTTTGTATAGTTTCTATTTATAATATGTAAGTGTACCAGTATTCCAGGTATTGCTGCAGTTAGCCCATGGTAACTCAATACTAAAAGAGGAAAAGAGATAGAAGAATGCCCAGGCCATAATGATAATGTAGTAGATGTTGCAATACAACAGGAGCACTACATTTCCATAGCCTATTCCTGTGGAACAAAAGTGGAAAAGATCACAAACTAATACAAGTCAACGTACAATCATCAACTAGACTAATTCTTGAAACTTTCACATGCATGCAGACAACTGACCAGGATTTTGGTTCTTCTTTCAGCAAGCCTGCTCAACAGTTAACAGTCCCCCCATGTCATCTTTGCATATATTCTAAATATTGTATTTGATAACTGCTTCCTAACTGGCATCATTTGCCTTTTAAGCAGTCAGCATGCCTTCACATTTCAGCAATTACAGCTCAAATAGGTTGTGTGTGTGGGCCAATGAGCACACATTCACCTGAAGACATTACCCTTGGGCCTGCCAGAGTGGTTCTAATAACCCTGATTTGGCAGGAATTGTTTATTTACTAGTGTGCGAAACCTTCTAAATTGCCTTCGAATTACAATGTACCTTCACTCTAATTCATTTGGCTCATCAGAAAAGGCAAGATTCCTGCAGTGGATAGGCTGATTTTAGTGCCATGAAGAAGTCCGGTACTTTGCCCAAATATAAGAAAACAAAATGAACTATCCTCAGGCCTATAGTGCCTGGATTCCTGGATGCTCCAATAAGTTTCTTTTAGGTTAAAAGCATAAGAGTCACCTTGAAACAAAGGGCAGATTTTCCTCCAGCATGTGATGCTGCCCTGACTGGTGTACTGACCCAGTGATATCTCCAGGAGAAACAGTGGAATGCCACAGGCAAACAGGAAGACCAAATATGGTATTAAAAACACTCCTGAGGAAGACAGACACAATGTTTGACATTTGGGCCAAAATGATTTATACTTAAAGTAGCATAGTGATTGTTCCACAAATCTATTTCTAAATACAAATTTGTGCCCATCCATTGTTGATAACATTGCTAGATATCTTTTATCATTTTAGAAGACAAATTTCCATGTTTAGTTGTATGCTTATCAAAAATTATATAGCATTTTATTTTTCTGCTTTTAGATTTTTTTAAATGGGAGCACCAGTTATACCCGATGAAATACAAGTCTTAGCCTACTTCAGCAACCCAGTGTCACGGATCTGCAGGACTCTGTGACGTCATCATGCACCAATCACCTGAGCGCCACCGGTGCACCTGCTGACAATTGCCCATAGACTATTTAAAGGCCATACTCATCAGAGACGGTGGCGAGTATTAAGGACTGTTTTGAGTTTGTGAATATGCTCTGTGACTAGCTCTCTTTAGTTTCTCCTGCAGTTACAGTTTATTAAGTTCTGAATGTTTCTCAGTTTGTCTATTCACCTGCTTAGTGTGAAATAAAACACGGTCTGTGTGTGCACATCACCTATATCTCCTGACTCTTCCCTCGCAACCTCTGACAGAATACTCACCCTAAAAAGAAAAGAGGAGATTCGCTGTTACCTGCGAGATGTCAACCCCACGCGCCGATGCACCTGCCCCACTGGATCCACAACAGCCCCCAGCCGATCCTATCGCTGAGCTGGCTGCCTCGCTACGAGAAACTATCCTGTCTGCTGCGACTCCACCAGCATGTCCCATGGCCAAACCCACCGTCTACTCGGGTGAGGTATCGGAATGCGCCGGATTCCTGATGCAATGTAATTTGTATTTCAATGTCGTACCTCAGCAGTTCCCCACCGACCGCGCGAAGATAGCCTTCATAATCTCACTACTGTCTGGCGAGGCTCGACGCTGGGCGGAGGCATTGTGGACGTCCGAGAGTCCAGTGTTCACTTCCCTGGCAACCTTTCTGGCGGGCTTCAAGGCCTGCATCAAGGTAGAGACACCATCCATGGATACATGCTGCGCTTCTATACTCTCGCGGCCTCTAGCGGATGGAATGAGGCGGCTTTACTCGCGGTTTACCGGCGAGGCTTACGGGCTGAGATCCGCAGACAGATGGCTATCTACGATGACTCTGCCAGCCTCGAAGCCTTCTTGCTGAAGGCGCAGAGTGTGTCACAACACCTCACCGCGGTCACCGTAGAGGGGAACTATAAATCCGATACCTCACTCCAGGAGGAGATCGCAGCACCCGAGCCCATGCAGACAGATGTATTCCACCTGTCCACAGGCGAACGTCAGTGCCGGCTTCAGCAATGACTCTGCCTGTACTGTGGAGAGCCAGGTCATTCTGTTCCCACCTGTCCAGTCCGGCCCCAAAGCCCAGCGGTGAGTACGTTCCATTTGAATACTGTAATGTTTAATTCTCATTATCATGAGGCTGCACTGATCATCGGCTCTCGTTCTTATACAGTTCAAGTGCTCTTCAACTCCGGTGCATCAGGAAACTTCATTTCCTCCAGAGTTCTATCAGCCTGCCACATGCCCCGACAGCCAAGCCCAAGGCGTTATCAGATCACCACTATACAGGGAAAGCCACTGGGCCACGGACTGGTGAAGTGGATCACCCCTGAGCTCTCCCTCCGTATCGGACTGTTCCACGAGGAGACCATGTCGTTCCTGGTACTGGAGGATTCACATGTGGATATCGTTCTGGGACGTCCCTGGTTGGCTCTTCATCAACCCAATCAATCAATCCAGTGGAGTGAAGGGAGTATTGTCCAGTGGAGCGACTACTGTCTTCGGACCTGTCTACGCGCATTTCCAGTCGTTGCTCCCATACAACTGGCGCTGCGGTCTACAACCATAGAAAGCCCCCAAAACTCCACCTCAGTGGACCTCCCGAACGAATACCAAAACTTCCATGATGTGTTCTGTAAAACCGCCGCCACAGGGCGCATCTATCCTCTGTCTGTCCCGGAACACAAGGCAATGGAGGAGTACATTCAGGAAGCATTACAACAGGGATTTATACGCCCCTCCACTTCTCCGGCGGCGTCCAGCTTTTTCTTTGTGGTGAAGAAAGATGGGGGGGGCTGCGACCCTGTATTGATTATCGAAACTTAAATGCCCAAACGGTAAAATTAGCTTAAAAGAACTTCAGGGAGCTCAGATTTTCACCAAACTTGATCTACGGAGAGCGTACAACTTAATCCGAATCCGCCAAGGTGATGAGTGGAAGACAGCCTTCATTACTCCTGCCGTACATTACGAATATCTAGTCATGCCCACCAATGCACCCTCCATCTTTCAGAGTTTCATGAATGAGATTCTTCGAGACATGCTACATTGGTTCATGATGGTGTACATTGATGATATTCTGATCTATTCCCCCAACCGAACCGAGCATGTCCGCCACGTCCGGCAGGTGCTCGCTCGTCTTCGCCACCATCATCTTTATCTGAAATTGGAGAAGTGTGAATTCCATCAGCCAGTGATTCACTTCTTAGGTTACATCATCTCCGCCAAAGGGATTCAGATGGATCAAGTGAAAGTAAAAGCAGTGCAGGACTGGCCACAACTGCAGACGATCAAAGAACTACAACGTTTCCTGGGGTTCACGAATTTTTACTGTTGTTTCGTGGCAGGGTACAGACAGTACACTGCGCCTCTTACTTCCCTACTATGAAACCAACCCAAGAGTGAGGCCTTCCAGAATCTAAAAACCGCCTTCTGCTCCGCACCCACCCTGCTACATCCTGATCCAAGCCATCCTTTTATAGTAGAGGTGGATGCCTCTGCCGTGGGTGTCGGAGCAGTATTATCTGAGCGTGGAGGTAAGCCTCCTGTACTCCATCCATGTGCTTTCTTTTCGAAGAAACTGTCCCCAATGGAGCAAAACTACGACACTGGTAATCGCGAATTACTGGCTATCAAGTTAGCCCTAGAGGAATGGTGTCACTGGTTAGAGGGAGCAAAACACCCTTTCGAGGTCATCACCGATCACCAAAATCTCTAAAATCTCTGGGACGCTAAGCGTTTAAATCCTCGTCAGGTGCGTTGGGCTCTGTTCTTCACATGGTTCCAATTCACGGTCACTTATCATCCGGGGCATAAAAATACAAAAGCTGATGCCCTGTCATGTGTTCATGCTCCGGACTTGAAACCCGAAGAACCAGAGCCCATATTACCCCCAGAACTTTTCGTCTGTCCCATTCTGTGGTCCCTCGACGAAAAGATCCATGCCGCAGCCTCAGAAGAACCTGCTCTGCCGGGAGGCCCGGAAAGGAAAGTTTACGTACCCACATCCCAACGCCTACACCTGCTGGATTCGCTACATTCCTCTCCGGGCTCTGGGCATCTGGGCAGACAGAGAACCCTCTCACTCCTTAGAAACAGGTATTTGTGGCCTGCAATGGCACAAGAGGTTGCACGATTTGTGAAAGGATGCTCGGTCTCCGCTGTCATTTCCATGCCACGCCGGCTACCTGAGGGCAAGCTCGTACCACTTCCCATTCCACATCGTCCCTGGTCTCATCTTGGGATAGATTTTGTTACCGACTTGCCCTCCTCCGAGGGTAATACCACCGGGTAATACCGTAAACTAATCCCGTTCAGAGTTTTACCTACAGCCTTGGAAATGGCGGAAGCCCTCTTCCACCAAGTTTTCCAGCATTACAGCAAAACTAAGCCCACGTTATATTGGACCTTTCACCATTCGACGAAGCGTGAAGTGACTTATGAGCTCGACCTACCGGCGCTCTTCCAGATAGCGCCCACCTTTCACACTTCACTTCTCAAACCATACATTAACCCCATTCTCCCTCCTTCCACAGAAACAGTTGAGTCGCAGCAACCCGAGGTGGATGCAGACGATGCGGTCTACCAGGTCCGAGAGATCCTGAACTCGCGACGACGGGGCAGCCGACTCCAATACCTAGTCGACTGGGATGGCTACGGTCCGGAGGAGAGATCATGGGTGAATCGCGAAGACATCCTTGATCCCGCGCTCATCTCCGAGTTTCATCAACGCCGACCGGACGCCCTGCTCCCAGAGGCCGCGGTCGGCCCCGTCGCTGGCCCCGGACGTCTGGAGATGGAGGCTACTGTCACGGATCTGCAGGACTCTGTGACGTCATCATGCACCAATCATCTGAGTGCCACCGGTGCACCTGCTGACAATTGCCCATAGACTATTTAAAGGCCATACTCGTCAGAGACGGTGGCGAGTATTAAGGACTGTTTTGAGTTTTGCGCATTTGTGATTATGCTCTGTGACTAGCTCTCTTTAGTTTCTCCTGCAGTTACAGTTTATTAAGTTCTGAACGTTTCTCAGTTTGTCTATTCACCTTCTTAGTGTGAAATAAAGCACAGTCTGTGTGTGCACATCACCTATATCTCCTGACTCTTCCCTCGCAACCTCTGACACCCAGTCAACAACAAAACAAAATATGCAGCAAACAGAGCAGGAACTAAGCTGTAGTTTTGCCCTATGTTGTAACACTAATTGAAGCATGTATATGTATTTAGGATTTAGAAGTTATTTTAAGCCATTTGAAAGCAATTTTCTTGATTTTGTTTTATAGTTCAGATTAAACAATTAATATACATAACAATTAAACAACAATTAAACAATCATTAGCAAGAGCAGAAGCCTGCCTAAACCAGCATAAATATCCAAAAGCTGGCAGTTTAGGAGTTATAACATATTAACAATAAATAAAATATGTATACATTATTATATAAAAGTTATAATAAATTTTATAAATTGAAGCTGTATCAGGTTTGCTTAGGTTTGGATGCTGGTGCTGCAGATATGCGAATTGCAGATGCATCTTTACAATTTTACTGATAGCTGATTTGTTATCATAATGCAAAAATTGTTAGGTCACTAATTAGAATAAATACTAGTGTAACAAATCTCCAGAGGCAAGTATGTTAGGATTATTAACAAGTCCAAAGTGACAGACACAGAGACGAAAACCGTAGGCATGCTAACTGGGGTCAAAAACCGGAGAAGCAATGAAACAAGCGATAAACCAGAAACACAAACCAAAACTTAATGAACAGGAGAAACAAGCACAAGTCAAAACACGGTAAATCCAAAGACTAAGCACAATAGCAAGCAGCTTGGTATCTCAACATGAAACGATACTTTGCGTGTAAACGTAGTTTGCATGTTGCTTAAAGACACACGTTGATCCCCAGGTGTGTGCAGAATGCCCTCCAGACCCGAGACGTGAATTGTGGCCCTCGATCTGACATGATGTCCTCTGGGAGCCCATAGGTGTGAAAGACCTGGTTAAACAACATTCTGGCAGTTTCCATGGCCGTGGGCAGGCCATTCAAGGGCACCAGTCAGCAAGCCTTAGAGAACTGGTTGATCACCACTAAGATAGTGTTGAAACCTCCCGAATCCAGGAGGTTGGTCACAAAATCAACTGCCATGTGGGACCAGGGCTGGCAGGGAACAGGCAGGGGTTCCAGATGTCCAGTGGGGAGCTGTCGGCTCATCTGGGACTGGGCACAGGTGGCACATGACTCTACGTAATCCACCACATCCTGGAACAGGGAGGGCCACCAGAACTGATTCTGAATAAGAGTAATGGTGCATCGGATGCCTGGGTGGCCCGAGTTGGGTGCCTCATGCACCCACTGTAATACTTGGGAGCGCAGCAAAGTGGGTACCTAGAGCTTTGCGCCCAGATAGGAAGGCAGTGGGGGCTCATTGAACTGGGCCTGCTGGATTTCTTTACAAGGCTCCATCGGATGGGTGTAAGCATGACAGTGGGAGGAAGTATGGGCTCCGGCAATGAGGGAGTACTAGAAGGGTCATGACGTTGTGACAGGGCATCTGCTTTGCCGTTCTTGGTTCTGAGACAATAGGTAATTGTGAACTGGAACCTCGTGAAGAATAGTGCCCACCGGGCTTGGCGTGGGTTCAGCCGCCTGGCATTGCAGGGGTATTCGAGGTTTCGATGATCCATTTGCACCAGAAATGGGATTCCAGCCCCCTCCAGCCAATGTCGCCATCCAGCTCCTCCAGATCTGTCTTGATGGTTAGAAGCTCCCAGTTCCCCACATCATAATTCACTTCTGCTGGGGTCAGCTTCTGGGAGAAGTAGACGCAAGGTAGATTTTCCCAGGGTGTCTGTGGCATTGGAAAAGCACGGCCCCAATCCCGCAGCTAAAGGCGTCCACTTTGACGATGAACAGGTGGCAGGGGTCTGGATGTGTCAATATGGGCACTGTGGTGAAGATTTTCTTCAGCTGAGCGAAGGCTGCCGGGACCAATGGCAGTGGGTAGGAGTAGCACACCATGATCACATTTAGACCCCTATAATCAATGAAAGGCTGGAGACTGCCATCCTTAATCTTCCATAGCTTTGGATTCGGGCAGTGAGAGAGGGTAGACTTTGCACTTAGGTGGCATCGCATTAGGAAGCAGGTATATGGCACAGTTCTAGGGGCAGTGGGGAGGGAGTTGTGTGGCCCGTTCCTTGCTGAACACCTTGCGTAGTTCTCGGGACTCCTGTGGGATCATGGTGTTCTCAGCAGCTTTCAGTGGACGTGGTGAGGCATGGACGCAAGAGGACGTTCTTGATACAGTGGCCCAGACAATATGGTGACCAGCAGGTTAGCTCCCCTTTCTTCCAGGATACGGGAGGGTTGTGGTGCTGGAGCCAGGAAAAGATCTCTGTTCCCTCCTCCCTGGGGCTCCGATACTCCTCACGTGGCCAAGGTTCGGTGCATAGACGAGGGCCACAGGCACAGCAGGTTATCCAGACGGATGGCGGTGGTGATGTACTCGGACAGGGTGGTGTCTGTGTCCCAACACACCATCAAGGCACACTTGGTAGTCTCTTTGTGGTATACGTCAGGGTGGTGCATGGAGAAGTTGTTGTACTGCCGCAGGAAGCCACGGCAGTGGTCTGCAAGCCATCAAACTCTGGTAGTGCCATGCATACCAACTCTCTGTGTTTTTGAGCGGTGGTGATCGCTGTTGTAACTCATGGGCGACCTGCAGGGCAGTCAGTTGCTCTTGGTAAGCATGGATGATAGTTCCCTGGCGTGCTATCACCGCCTGAAGGAGTGCATACTCTGCTGGATCCACATTTGGTGACGTATTCTGTAATGAATCTCTGGAGGCAGATGTGTTAGGATCCATATGCAGTTTTATTAACAAGTCCAAAACAACAGACACAGAGGCAAAAACCGTAGGCAAGCTACTGTAACTGGGGTCAAATGAAATTTTGTGTCTAAACGTAGTTTACACATTGTAAGTGGCGCTAAAACTTGGACGAGGGCTTCCTCTGGCAGCCTGACGCCATTGTTGATGTTACAACTAGTCACTGTGTAGCGTTGCTAAATTTTGTGTGTGGAAAACACACTAGACTCTGTATTATATTACTGAAGAACTGCAACTATTGTCCTTTCTCTTCTTAAATTAAATCAGTTACAATATGGATGGTATTATTAAGCAGTGGGAATATGAATGCAGAGTACAAATTTACTACAAATATGGTAACATTGGTGATTTTGATTTACATATTAGAAAATTGGAGTCTTTTTACCTGTACACAATTAGCTTTTATGTTTTAAAATCAGTAACAGATTATAATATTATTTTACTAATTTAGAGTGTCTAGCAAGCTGTTCCAAGCCAACGTCATTAATGAACCTTCTAGTTAAACCTGATGTTCCAAGCCTGTGTTCTCATTTCATTTCACATTAGATGTGTTTGGCCAAAATTTTATTTAAGTCAAATTTCTTTCAGTTTCACAATTTCACTTAAATATATTTAATTTTTACACTGAGGCATTACTGAACACAATTACGACACAAATGTGACTCATTGATTTCTAAATCATTTGATAAGTATATTTAATAAGAAATACTATTCTGTAAACCTACCACCTCCATTCTTGTAGCACAAGTAAGGGAACCTCCACATATTTCCTAGTCCAATGAGTTGCCCAGCAACAGCCAGGAGAAATTCAACTTTACATGACCACTGGCCTCTTTCTTTAATTTTGGCCTTTGTAATAATTCTTTCTGAGCTTGATTTTGACTCTGGATAGGATAAGTCCATCTCTGGATTATTATGTATTGCCATATCACTGGAAGGAGGTAAAAACATTTTTAAGCATTCTATCAATCTATCAAGAAAAAAATTAGCCCTTGTTTAAAGAAAGAAAAAAAGAAAGAAAGAAGCTCTTTATTTATGCAACTGTTATCTAAACTGGATTCCAGAGCTTCCGTGATTGGGATTTGATCATGAGCTTGGGTTTTTGCGTAAAGAATGAGTAAAATGTATAAACTTACATATTTTCCCGAATCCTATCTGCTATAATACAATACCTGTGATCTTTCTTTTTTAGATGGATTGTGCACTTCCACTGTTCAAAGTTTTTGGTTGAAATATACTGGAGAATTTTGTCCATATACATGTCAACTTACATTAATGACTTTTAAAAATGCTGGGTTATTTTTTTTTCTATTTATGACTATTTATTAAGACTTTAAGACAGTGAAGAATTATCCCCCTCCATTTTCCACTACCACAACTAAAGAAGGCTTTAAATTTTCTAAGAAATACTAAAAAGGGTTTGGTTGCAAACTTCTAGCTAGTAGCATTAATGGCATATTTTATTAACTTCATAAAAGAAACAAATGAAAAATAACCACCCAACCTGACAGCACAATTAGGAATGTAATTTAAATAGTTTGCAAAAACTGATATATATGCTATAGAAGAAGAAGAAGAAGAAGAAGAAGAAGAAGAAGAAGAGAACAAACAGAAGATGCATTAATCAAATTATTTTCTTTAATCATTATCTTTAAAAATTGTTCTGCTAAAATAATCGAGTATGCTTTCTATGTCATTTTAAATGTATGAGTAAAGAGAGAAAGTAATAAAAAATGATTGAGGCTACCTGATGTGGGGAGACAGAAGTTTAAAAAGCTGAAGAGAATTCCTTGGATCCAAATACTAAACCTTGGATGATAAATAAAAAAAACACTGCAGAGCTTCCTTGGAATAAACCATTAGCTGCACATCATTCTGTTATATATCAGGCCTCCAGTTGCTGAAGTAGATGGGTACAACTGGTTGAACAGTTTTTCCTCTGTGAGGCATTTGTATCTGCTAAATTGTCCAAGGAAATTTTCAAATTGAAAGGTTACAGATTTCAAAATGAAAATTATTAGTAGTATTATGTGCAGTGGAGTGTGCAGCTATCAGAACATTTGCATTTGCAGCTATTTTTCTGTTTTCCCTACTGCACAAATTTGGAAGGCTTTGACATAGGTCTCTACATCCCAGGTTAGGGAGGGCCACCAGAAGGCATTTTGTACCAGGGCCGTGCACGCAGTGCGGACCCAGGAGGCATAGTTGAGCCGGCACATACTGTTTGGAGGGAGGACACTCTGACGGGGGTTTTTTGTTGGGCCCATTGAACCTCCTCCATTAGATCCCATCAGACTGGGAAATAACGACAGATGTGGGTAGGATTGTTTCAGGGCTAATGGGCTGGTATATGGGGTCATTGTGATGTGATAGGGTGCTGCATTGCTGTTCTTTGTCCTGGGTTTATAGGTCACAGTAAACTGAAAGCATGTAAAAAAAAATAAAGCCCACCTTGCCTTACAGGGATTGAGGCACTCCTCCAGGACTTTTTTAATGGATAGCAGTTCTCTATTGCTGACATTGTAGCTTGCTTGGGCAGGTGTTAGCCTTTCTGTGGTGTTGTGATAGAACTGCACCAGTTCCCAAGCTGGAGGCATCTACATCCACCATGAAGTGTGCTTGGGTCATGATTCAGTAGTGAAACAGGTTTTGAGTCTCTCAAAGGCCACCTTGGCGGCTTCTGTAATTTCTGATAAATCGTATATAGAAATTTGCAAATTAATCCGAAAGAGATTGTAGGCGCTTCTCAAGTCCAATTTGGAGAACACCTGTGCTTCCCACAGTTGTTTTAAGGCCACTGGGACAAGTGGTATGGGTTAAGGGTAATGCACTGTGATGGAGTTGATAATCAATGCACGGATGGAGTCCATCTTTCTTTTCCATGAAGAAAAATCATGCAGCAGCGGATGGTGTGGAACGCCGGATGTACCAAGTCACCAGGGCTTCCTCTACAAACTTCTTCATGGCTTTACTTTCTGGAACTGGCAGAGAGTAAACCTGGCACTTTGGTGGCATGGCATTTGGTAGCAAGTCAATGGAACAGTCTCAAGGATAGTGAGGGGACAGTTGAGTCCAGGGGCGAACTGGGACAAAAATTGGCCCTGGACTTCCTGGCCCACAGCAGCCCACCACATCCCACATCATAATACATTGGCTCATTAATGTGGAGACTAATTTTTAACACCACTTTCTAGCATAAAAATATAACGCAATACAGAATAAATGCTATTTAAACATTTATTTGAAGTATCACTGAACATATACAGTATTGGGTCATACTTGTAAAACAAAGAAACAAAGGAAAGAACATTAAGACAAACAACATATAAAACTATAAAGACAATATTTTGGGGGGTATCATCTTGATGCAGTGTAAGATATAACGATAATGAAAGGATTCCTGTGAAGGAGACAAAACAGATTAGTGATTATTTATTATTTATTATAAATTATTTGTTAGTGTAAAGAAATCAAGTACGCAAGACAACATAGAAGTAGGGTTAAGCAGAGCTTACATCTGAAAATGACTACCTTCTTTTCCTTTTAATTAGGTGAGCAATTTCCGTAGTTGCTCACTTCTCTCAGCAATGCCATCTATGATCTGATCACTATCCAAGGCCAATAAAACATCTCTTTCTGAGGCCATGAGCATGAAAACTTCTAGATGCTCTTGTGTGAGAGAGCTCCTGAGCCTACTCTTTATGAATTTAAGAGTGGAGAAGCTCCGTTCGCAAGCTACCTGGTTGACTGAGAGTGTAAGTAAGAACTTATAAGCAAGTCCCAAAATGGGGTATGCATTGGTCAATAGGTTGTATTGACAAAGAATACGGTAACAACACACTGGACAGTTCTTGCAAGATGAGCAGCTCTTGTTCACAATCTCCACACCATTGTCTTCTTTTTGTTGTCCTGATAGTGTATTCATCGAATGTTGATCTTTTCAATCTAGGCCACTGTTTAGCCAGACTTGAGAGCTCACTTTTTAAATTGGTCACTGTAGCTGTACTGTCAAACTTAAGCAAGCATTTGCTTAGTTCTTGAAGTGCAGTCTGTGAAAGATCACTGGTGTTGGCCGTAATCTGGTCAAAGTTTTTAGGGTCCAGAAGAGCCAAGTCGACATACAAAGTGCCATTACTCAGAAACCGTTGATGTAGGCTTTCAATTACTGTATCCATAATCAAATTATGGACCTCAATTCTGTATGCCGTTGTGCCGTTTCACCAGTGGGGCAAGCCGTTTGTGTTTCGGGTCTTTGCTTTCATTCTCCCAGATGCTCATTCTCTGGTATGATTCTCGAAGAAAAACAGCAGTGTTATTCAAAAAGGAAAAAAGTGATCCACTTGCCAACACACTCTCTGTAGTGTCTGCCAAGACCAAGTTCAACACATGAGCATAACACCATACATGCACCTGATTAGGAGATTTTGCAGAAAGCAAGGCACTGAAGCCTTTATACCTCCCATGCATACTAGCGGCTCCATCAGTAGAATTGCTGATGCAACTGCTCAAGTCTAGCTTCATCCTTTCCAGAACATCAGTCAACACCTGGACAAAGTAGTGCTCAAAGGTCTTGTGTTGTAATGTCTTGTGTTGTGTCAATCTGCACAGAAAACATACCTGCTTTCTCAATTTGTCTAGCCATGGTGGCTTGCATTGTCTGCTGAATGGTGGTGATGATGTTATTGACAGTAGTTTTGGACAACAATGTGATGAGAGCACCTCTTCCCCCTCTTGACACCGACTTGTGGAGTGCTTGGCTTTTCTTAATACACTCAACAAGATGCTCATTCATACAAATGTCATATTTTCCCAAGAGGGGAAAAGTATTTTGTAGTATTTTGTTGAGGGTGGAACTTGAAAAATATTTCTAGATCTTCTGATTTTGGTACTTTGAAGAAATCAAAGCTGGTGGTGGCTTCCTGACTCTGGCTCAATCTATCTTCCCGATTCTGAATGAATGAATGAATTAATAATAATAATAATAATAATAATAATAATAATAATAATAATAATAATAATAATAATGCTGTTTGCAATTTTATTTTATATAGGTGCAGTTAAAAAAAATACGATAATCTATGAGTTGGAACAGTGTTAGCTAGCCCTAAAATGCAAAAAGGCAAATAATATTAATATTCATAAAATATTAAATAAGACGTGTTGGTTCTATTTGCAATGGTCATAGGTACGCAATCTACAAATGTTAATAGAAAATTTACATTTCTCTCCTCTTTAACACACAAATTATCAAATTAGAGTATCACTAAAATTGTCATTATTAAGTAAAAGATAAATATACAACAAGGAACCAATGCTACTCATTTTTAAAAGAAAATGTAATTCATTAAGGTTTATTATTTTAAATTTATACTTACTGCATTCTAGAGTTAGGAGCTAATTTCTCAGCATTATTTTGAATTAATATTGACTACCATAATAATTAAAATGAGTAACTAGCTTACTAGTGTGAGTTGAGGCTGCTACTGATTTTAATTCCAGTTTACCTGTTCAGTTTGATTGCCATCCTTTTCACTCGGCTCAGGTAGAGAAGGGGAGAGGTGTTGGTCATCATCAGCAGGCCCTGGTTCATCATCACTGACCCTGCTGCTGGATCCAGCCTCGCTATCCTTGACCGTTATGCTAGAGCTGTCAGAGCCTGCGGAACTGCAACTTCCCTTCGACGCCAAAAGCATAATCTGTTAATCTGAAGCATTTCACAGCATCTGCCTCTAAAGCTTTTTTCTTCTTTTCGCGTAACATTTCAGCTCCACCTTTTCTTTTTTCCCCTTTTCATCCACTGAAAGTATTATTGTTTATTTACTCAGAGAAATTCGTTGTATCGCGAAAGGATCAATATCTCTCCCTCGGTAAATTTGAAGTGAAGGGGGAGTGTTTCAGAACATGTATGGAATAGACCAAACTAATTAATAGGGAGGGAGGACAATACATTTGCATGCACACAAACACACGCTCTTTGTTGGCGGCGCCCGTGCGATAAATGCACTCATCCATCTGCGTAGAAAAGAGATGCAATATTATGGTTTGGCAATATTACGGGAAAACTTCCGGTGCTCCAGATGGCCAGTCCGCCACTGGTTGAGTCACTCGTTCCTTATTAAAAACCTCCATAAGGTCGCTGTATTCTGTGGGGATTGATCAGGACTCTCTACGGAGATTGTCAGGCATGGCCAGGTCAAATTGTTATGGAAACACTGGTTCAGACAATAGGGGGACCACTGGGTGAGTTCTTCGTCCCACCATAACAGGTGGGGTTGTATAGATGCAGCCAGGGGAATCCCAGGGTGATGAGGTTTGAAAGAGAGGAGATGACATAGAATGTGAGTTTCTCCATGTGAAACAGTCCAATTTGAATGGTTATTGAAGTGGTCTGGTGCAAGATGTAGCCCTCCCCTATGGGTCCATTATCTACTGTAGTAACATGGAGCAGGGTGGTGATGGGAAGTGTAGATGACCCGTCTAATTTTTTGGGGAGCGCCATGTGAATTGGCTCACCGCATGGAGCTGGCATTAGCATTGGTTGACCCTGTTGCTTCTGCAGCAATTTTTGCAGCAGTTGCTAACTGCTCCTGGTAAGTGGCGAACATCACACCTTGGTGAGCAATGATGGCCTGCAGCTGTGTGACGTCTGCTGGATTCATTTCTGTTGGTGAAACATTCTGTAAGGACACCCCTGAGGCAGTAGGAATAGAATCCATATGCAGATTATTAATCCATACAGCAAACAAATCCAAAACGTAATCCAAAACTTAAAATCAGAAGATACTGTAAATAAATCTTCTTCAGCCATAGACTAAGACATGGGTCAGTAATCCTAAATTATTCAACTGAATATTTGTTGATTTGAATGGCAATTAGTTTGATTTCTTCGCATTTAACTGAAGAAAATTGTTAGTAATCCAGGTCCGCAATGCATTATATTAAACAGAAATTATGAAAAATAATCATTACAAGTGGGAGCTTGTACACTGATCTTGTATGTATCTTGTATGTTACTTTGACACATACCACCTACCTAAGCAATGTTGCAGACCATGTACACCCTTTCATGGAAACGGTATTCCCTGATGGCTGTGGCCTCTTTCAGCAGGATAATGTAACATGCAACAAAGCAAAAATGGTTCAGGAATGGTTTGATGAGCACAACTCCAAATTCCCCAGATTTCAATCCAATCGAGCATCTGTGGGATGTGCTGGACAAACAAGTCCGATCTATGGAGGCCCCATCTCGCATCTTAGAGGACTTAAAGGATCTGCTGCAAACGTCTTGGTGCCAGATACCACAGCACACCTTCAGGGATCTAGTCGAGTCCATGCCTCGATGGGTAAGGGCTACTTTGGCAGCAAAAGAGGGACAAACACAATATTAGGCAGATGGTCATAATGTTATGCCTGATTGGTGAAGATCCCTGGGAGATAGCAGCAGGTAGTGTTGCTGCCTCTAAGGCTTGAGCAAACAAACAAAGCTAATAGCACAAAGTTTGCCTATGAAATGAATGATGAGAGAACATTTTGAAGTCAGCAAGAAAAATGCAAATCAGCTAGTGAGCACTTATACAGGAGCACTCAACAGGTGGCAGTAGCAGAATAAAGATAAAGGTCAATGTTCACATCAAACATCTGAATAAAAAAAAAAAAAGCGATCTCTGTGTTTGCATGTTGTTGGTCCTTTAATAGAAATCCTGTCAGTTCTGACAGTCTGGTCATTTTCCTCTGATTTCTCTCATCAACGAGGTGTTTCAGCATGCAGACCCTCTGCACACAGGATGTTTTTTTTTGCACCATTCTCTGTAAACTCTAGAGATGGGTGTATGTGAAAATCCCAAGAGATCAGCAGATTGTGAAATACCTAAACCAGCAGTCTGGCATCAACAATCATAAAACAAAAAAAGTCAGCGAGATTACATGATCACAGCTCAAAGCATTCAATTATGCAGATTCAGGTCAAAAAGCTTGGTTAAAGTCACAGAGAACTCAAATTTACACCTGCAGGAATGACTTCATGGTTCAAAGATGGTGGCCTAAGTCTCAAAAATGGACCTCCAGAACTGAGTTAGTTTTGTTCTAGTTGAGAAAATGTTCAAAAGACTGGCAGTGGCTTGTTCACATCTGTCACATTTTGAGTTAATTTTGGCATCTAATTTAGCATATTTGTCCTTGGTCATTTAAGCCAGGGATGTAGCAAGGATGCAGTATTTCTGTCCAAAGAAGTATAATTGGATTTTATTTATAAATTATAGATTTATAATTTATAGGAATGGCAATAATTGTGACAGGCTTTTTTTTTTCAGAAAACTTGCTTTACAATGTTACCTCACTGAAAATTTTGCATCCTTTTAAACTTCAAGTGTAAGATGACAGAAAAGAAGATGCTAACAACAAGAAGTATTCTTTGTGCTAATCATTATGAAGAGTGCCAATGATTTTGGGGGGCAATTTAGATAGTCTTTGTTGTCAGATCACAGAGAAATTTATTTGTACTAGAACTGACTATCATACTCTCATGAAACAATCATTATAAAAAAAAATAAAAACAAAAAAATAAAAAATAATAAAACATTGCCTCTACTGTCAAGTGATGGTTTGATCTAGTATTGGCCTACATTGCATAGATCTGTTCATTGTATATTCTGTCAAGTCTACTGTATCAAAGTAATGTATGTTCATTTGGCAAAAACAAAAATAAGTGTGAATAATTCCATTCAGTAGGAATCTGGTCTTGCTTACATGGAGTAACATGAAATATAAAATTGTTGATTTAAAATTTTGCATAAAATTTCTTGAATTTCTACAAATGACTGTGTAAAATTTATATTCAAGGAGACAAATAGTTCCCCCACAGTGGACAAGTACCCCAAACCAATCCGTAATGAAGTTGGAAGAGTTAAATATTTTGGCGAGGGTTCTCTCTTATGGCTAGGAGGAGGAACTGCAGGTGGCACAGTAACAATCACTCTGCTTTTGCTTCAAGGATGTTCTCGCACTTGTGGTACAACTGTAAAGCCAATACAACTTGAACATTTTTTCCTTCTGGTTGAGTTCAGAGGAAGTTTTCTTTCTGAGGTGCAGAGAGCATGTAATCTCTATAGATTCAAAGGATAGAAGTTACAATAAGTAAGTGTGAGGAATAACAATAAGTAATCAATATCATTGGATATATTTCCTTTGTTAAGTCTAAAAATAAGCAAGAGTGTGAGTGGGTTAATCATTCAGTATTCATTCATTGGACAGACCTGCCTAAATGACCCACTGGAAGGGAGAAGAGCATAGATCATCCAAAGAGGAACAACAGTAGAGTTGAAGAGAGTGTGAATGTGTTTCCACCACCAACTTGTATGGAGTGTGCAAACATTCATTTCTCGATTTATTTTGTAAAATATCTCTCGGTATAAATTGTTCCACTATAACGTTCCACTGTTTTTTTCTTTCCCAAAAAATTCACACCTGCCTGTATCATGTTTCCCCATTTTATGAAGTGTACTGTTTAGTCTTGTGTGTCCAAATTGCATCCTTCATATCTCAGCTCTTCTGTTTTTTCCTGCACTTCTCATCTCTCCCACTTTCCTTTGAATTCTGTAGAACCATCAGGGTTTTTTCTCCTCATCCCATTGTTTTTGCCACCTTTCCTTCAGCCTTTTCTTAATAATACTCTTGATTCTGTTCTTACTTAGCTTAACAATTAGGTTAATGTCATTGTTTTTAATTGCTTTTTTTTTTTTGCTTCATCTGCAATTTAATTTCCTCGGATACCGATATGTGCAGGTACCCATAAAAATACCACTGTAATGCCCATCATTTGAATTCTGTATAATGTTTGCATTATTTCCATTAAAATGTCTACTTTTCACTCTTTTACTATCTTATTGTCTAAACTCTTTGACGCATCTGTGTAGATCTGAACGTAGCTAGAATATATGTCTGTACATTATTTAAATTACATTCCTTATCCTTATCCTGTTTTTCTTTTCTAACAATGTAAAATCTACTGTAGCATCTGAAAGTAACCAAGGTTTTATTACTGGTAGTGGTACAGTTGGATTAACATTTAACTGATTAACTTTAAGTTCTGTTGCTTTCTGTTTCACTGTCTATCCAAAACTTTTAGTTTTTCTCCTCTTCTTTACCCAACAGGGCTTTAACGTATCTACTATGGGCTTTTATATTAACCCATTAATTTACTGATAACTGTACCCATTTCATTTCTAATGACATTACTCCCATTTCTACCTGTAGTGCTGTAATTGGTGTGGTTTTTATAGCTCCTGTACATAATCTCAATGCCCGATGTTGTATTTTATCTAACTTTCTAAGAGATGTTTCTGCTGCTGATCCATACATCATGCAACCATAAACTAACACAGATCTAATCAATCCACTATATGGTGTTTAATGCCATCCTATTTGCCTCCCCCCTTTACTGCCAACTAAACAACTCATTATATTTATTATTTTCTTACATTTGTTCACTACTTTTTCTAACTTTTATTGTTCTCCCTAATAAAAAAAATCATTGATCCATTTTCACATTTGATACCTAACTGTCAGGAACTGCTGGACAGTTGCCTGCCAGGCCTGGAGAGGGGGCTGGCAGGTGGCTCTATGGAGCCTACTTTATTGTGTGTATCTTGTGCCACGCCTATCCTATTGTTCTTGTTCCCGCCATATCACCTGTTCTCCATTAGCCCTAATGTTGTGCTCTATAAATATGGATCCTTTTGTACCTGTCTTTGCCAGCTATTGTTTCATGTTTCTCATTTTGTTTGATTAGTGTCATGTCTAGTGTTCACGTTAGTTTTCCCCAGTCTCGTGTTTATGTTAATAAAGCAGTGCTTAATTGAATCCTGAATATGGGTCTATCTCCAATGGCGTGCCGGCACACGCAGCACCACGGAGGTCCGGGTTTGCGCTCCGCACGAGATGGAGGTGGTGTCTGGACGTTACACTAACTTACATAATTTGATTAACAGCCCTTCTCTCCACATCACGTCGTATGCTTTCTTATGTCGAAGAAGACAGCCACTACACTCTTTCTATTTATTTGTGCTTTTCTTATTTCGTGTTCTAAACACACAGCTGGATCCATTGTATTTCTTCCTCTCCTAAAACCACTGATATTTGGAGAGAAAAAAAATATTATTTTCCTTTCATTCACCATTTTTTCAATTATTTTATCGATGTTAGATGTCAAAGCAATAGGTCTATTAATTTCCTGGGTTTGTACAATCTTTCCCTGGTTTGCGTATTGGTACTATCATCGCCTCCTTCCAACTTTATGGTAATATTCCTTAGCCCCAAATTTACATTTTTAATAAAACATCCTTGGATAAATCACTGAGATGACTTATCATTACATCGAAAATCTGATCCATACCTAGCGCTGACGACTTGGTTTTTCTAAGAGCTCGATTTAACTCTGCCTTCGTAAATGGCATGTTTATTTGGTCATCATTGTACTCCTCATTCTTTATTAGCTCTTTATGCTGCTCTAATGGCCTTTCACTTCCTCGTTTTCCCTCCTCACTAATATTGCTTGATTTATGAATTTTAACAAAATTTTTCTGCTTTCTCTTCATCTTACAGCTGTTGTTTCTCCATCCCTTAATATTGGATACCCAAATTCTCTTTTTATCCCATTCACTCTTTTTATCATTCCCCATATTTCACTAATTTCTGTTTCCCTTCCCAATGTGTTACAGAACTTCCTCGAAAAGTATTTTTTTGTGTTTTTAATGATTCTCCTTACATTTTCTTGCTTTATTTTATGTTCAATAAAATTCTGGAAACTATGATTCTTTTTTAACATTGTAAAAGCTCTATTTCGAGATTTAATTGCTTTTTGTACCACCATGGTTTTCTTCTTATCTCCTTTCTTGGGAATAGTCTGATTTGCTGCTAACAATGTAGCCTTACAAACATCATTATTAAATGTATCAACACCTTCTCTAACTTCAATGCTTTCCATTTCTTGTTCACTACAATACCTAAATGTCTACCAATCAGCCTTTTAAAAAAAACAACATTTGTTTACTCCTCCTGTATTATGTCTTTCTGTAATTAAATTTACTTCAACTGCTATAGGGTAATGATCCCTTCCTATAGTCGTTTCTCTAAACACCTCCTAAGCTTATACCTGCCCGTGAATTTTAAACAAGTGTAAGGTTTTGGCTTGGTGTTGCCAAACTACGTTCCTCCAAGAGGAGGAACTGCTTTCACTTTTTTTACTTATGAGAATGGGGTCATAAAACAGGTTCCCCTGCCAGATTAAGACTCTGGCTTTTACAGCCGGTATTTTGTCATTCCCAAGAAAGATGAGGTCTGTGTACAATTTTGGACCTGCGGGCTCTGAACTGTGCACTGAAGTCATTCAAGTTCAAGATGCTCACACTCAAATCACTGGTTTGTGATGATAGACCTCAAAGATGCCTATTTTCATGCATTTTTATATTTTTCAGGCATTCTGCCAGAACACAGGAAGTTCCTTAGATTTGCCTTTGGGGGCAAAGCATACCAGTATTGTGTTCTTCCATTTGGTCTAGCCCTGTTGCAATGCACATTTACAAAGTGCATGGATGTTGTCCTGGTGCCCCTGCATCTCCAGGGAATCCATGTACTGAATTACCTGGACAACTGGCTCATCCAGGTTGAAGACCATGGTGGCCAGTCATTGAGATGCGGTGCTTGCCCATATGAGATCTCTAGGCCTTAAGTTGAGCCCAGAGAAGCATTTACCTTATTTCCTTCTCAGAGACCATTACAGCTCTGGCTCAGTGGTGCGGGCTTTCATCCCTGCAGGCATCCTCTCAGTGCCATAAGGGTTATGCACCGTGGGCTTTGTACCCTTCTTATGTGGAAAAGACCCTGGTTTCTGAATTTGGGTCCTATTCTAGGGACTAGAGCCTGGAGATGAGGGCCGTGTTTCTAGCATTGAAACACTTTCTCCCACACCTCAGGGGCTACCATGTGTTGGTAGTTTCTTATATCAATCATCAGGGTGGTCTGCATTCTCACCTTCTGTTCAGGTTGGCGCAGCAAATTCTGCTCTTGGTAGAGACCAGGTTTCTTTCACTGAGAGCAATTTTCATCCAAGGGCATATAAATAAGGATGCAGACTTCCTGTTGAGGCAGGTGCTGAGGCCCGGGGAGTGGCGTCTCCATCCACAGGTGGTGGAGACCAGCTTGCAGATTTTCGGCAATGCGGAAGTGGATCTGTTTGCCTCCAAGGAGTCAAACTCTGTCCACTGTGGTATTCCCTTTCTCACCCAGCCCCTCTGGGCCTGGATGCTCTGGTACAGATGGGGCCAAGGCTATGCCTGTATGCCTTTCCCCTGGTAGCTCTGCTCCCAGAAGTCCTAGCCTGAGTGTGTCATGATCGAGTCCACCTTCTTCTAATGGCTCCTCACTGGCTGGCTCGTGTTCGCGGACATTGTCTCCCTCTTAGACGGCGCTCCTTGGGAGATTCCTGTCAGGAAAGATCTCCTCTCTCAGGCACAGGGGGAAATCTTACACCCCCACCTTGAGATGTGGAAGGGCAGAGGCAGGCCTCTCATCAGAGGTAGTGGAGACTCTGTTGAATGCTAAGGCTCCCTCCACTAAAAAGCTGTATTCTCTGAAGTGGAGGTCTCTCATTTTCTGCGTGGTGCCAGGCAGCCGAGGCCTTCCTACAGACCACACCTCCCCTACTGGGACCTCTCTGTCATCCTAGAGGGGCTGCTGGAAGCTCCGTCTGAGCCCATGGAGTCAGCCTCTAAGAGCTTTCTAACCCTAAAGACGGCTCTGCTCTTAGCCTTGGCCTCCCTTAGAAGGGTAGGAAATCTGCAGGCTCTATCAGTCAAACCCACCTGCTTAGAATTTGCCCCTAGCATGTCCAAGGCTATCCTGCACCCCAGGATATGTCCCCAAGGTTCCCAGGATGGCCAGTCGTCCGGTCATCTTGCAGGCCCTCTGCCCTCTGCCACATGAGTCGGCAGAACAGGAGAGGCTGCACTTGCTTTGCCATTCCTGACAATAAGAATAAGTAATAAAATTAAAAAGTCAAGATACAATCCCAGGTCTAATTAAGCACTAGAAAACAACAGATTTTTAATAGAAATAATATATTTACCTGTAACAGTTATAATCATATTTATTATAGCTTCCTAAAGCTGTCAGAATCCCTGTGCATAGGAGTAAAATATCTGGCTACCTGCATCCATCCACATTTTAAAAAAAAAAAATCACCTATATCTATACATGAAACGTAAAAAAAAAAAAAAAACACAACTAAAAAAAAACAATTAGCATTTTGCAAATAGCTTTTTTCAACTATGTCCAAATGAATGTTTTTACCTGAGGATCTAGGTAGAGATAAAATGTGTTACTGATAATTGCTCCAGGTAGCGTTAGTCCACGCACTAGCAGCACTATTAACACCAAGTAAAGAAAGGTAGCAGTGAATCTAGACCACATGTGAGACACAATACTCATGCCATGAATGATCTCCCATCATTCTATCGATCGTTATCTGGCAGTGGCCAGCACAGACAAGAATGCTGTGAAGTATGAGCACTCACCTTGCCTGTAGATTTCACACCATTAAACACACAGAAGTAGCAGATGATCCAGGCCAGCAGGAGACACAGAGCCAGTTCCCACCTCACATTACCAATTTCTTCTATACCAACAGACAAATCCAGAATCCTCTTCCTGTAAGTACAGAAAAAAGTTGATCTCTAGTGATCTGTGCTTTTTTAAATTAATTATGGGAACTGACACTGACTTTCATAATTGAGCTGAGACATGGTCATGTTGGTCTTGTTAAATTCCATACAGTACTCTGTAAGACAGAAAACAAACTTGTTAAGTTATTTAATGCAAGTGAACTCCTGCTGAGATTTATAACAGTGGATTTGCATTCCATTAGACTTCAATATTTCTGCACAGCTTATCATTAGTTTAACTGAATTGTTAGAAAAGTACACAGTGTAACTCTAGATAGGATTATGGGCAGTTAATGACAATGGCAGCAGTATTACCTGTGTTCCAGCTATTCTTGCATTTAGCCCATGGGAGCTCTGAGAATGAGAAGAACAGGTAGAGAAATGCCCATGCCAGAATAATGATGATAATAATAATTTAAAAAAATAAATAAATAATAATAATAATAATAATAATAATAGTAATAAAATGCTGTATACAGGCTCACAATCTGGCTACCATAGCCCAGTCCTGAGGGGCTGAGGGGTGGGAAATTAAGAATATATATATATAATTATTATTATTTTTGTGTTTACTTTCAAAAAGAGGGCAAATTTTCGCATGTGATCACTAGTGTACTGGCCCAATGTGCATACAAACAATGTGTGTAAATAATTCTGTTCACTACATGTCTTACCCCAAAACCAAGTTCACCCACCACCCGATACAGCCCCTGTCCTAGGGAAACAGCACCACATACAGTAGGTATGTTTATTCTTTTTTTAAAGAAATGCATGCAGGACCTAACTGTTTGTGCACATCTGACCATCATACTCATATGTGGACCTTTCCCAAACTTTCCAAAGCACTGTCTAGAATGTCTTTGTATGCCATAACTTTAAAATATCCCTTCACTGGAACGAGAAGGGCCAAACCTGCTCCAGAATGACAAATACCCTGTGCACAAAGTGAGCTCCATGAAAACATGGCTTGCCAAGGTTGGTGTGGAAGAACCTCCTCAGGCCTCCTCACCTAGCATCAGTGCCTGACCTCACTAATGCTCTTGTAGATGAATCAGCACAAATCCTCACAGTAACTTTCCAAAATCAAGTGTAAAGCTTTTCACAGAAAAGTGAATGTTATTATAAAAGCAATGGGATGGCCAAGCTTGGAAAGAGATGTTCAAGTACATATGGGTGTGATGGTCAGGTGTCTACAAACTTTTAGCCATATAGTGTGTTACCGAAGTGCCATATGCTAACTGTCCCAGTTATGTCAGAGATGTCATTTCTGTGTGCATAGATATAATTAAGATTAGGATTTGAAATACGATTCGCAATATTGCCTTTTTCTCATTTTCCAGCCTTCACCTCTTACAAAAATAGAGTTGATCAGAGCCCTGTTTTCCTTAAAAGGCTATTCATGATGCAATTCTAGTTTAAATACAATTATTTTTAGATTTACTTCAACATCAGAGAACCTGTATTGATGACCAAAATAACAAAAACAACTATAATATTTAAAGACCTATTACTAAAAAAACAACCAAACAAGCACCCAAAGTATTTGTACAGGCCATTCAAATGCATTGCTACTCTTCAAATCGGCTTTTTACATTTAAGAAAAAGAGGAATGACTCTGAGAGAAAGAAGATTAGATATCAGTGTTAAACAGTTAGAGGCCATTTTTGTTTATACCCTAAAAACAATGTTGACTTCCACTATATTTAAAAAAAATTAACTAAGCTAAATGAAAACAATGTACCTTGGAGAATACTCTCTGTGAGAGAAGTGAATATGCTAAATGTATTATCTTATTTAAGCTATTTTTGTCTGCATTACTGCCTGGAATAGACTCATCTGCTGTCAGAGTGTGAAGTTAAACTGAAGACTCACTAACTCAGGAATTCTGCTTTGTGGTGTACCTCCTCTTATAAGTTTCTTATTTAAAATATATTATCTGCAATACTCTATTAAACCAAAATAAAAAATAAATAGTCTTACTACCCTGCTTTGTTAGACTACATGCGAAAAGTATTAGAGGCTGTTGTTTGGTAAGTAAAGGAGCTTACCCCCTCCATTTTTGTAGCACAGATAAGGAAACCTCCACACATTTCCCAGACTAATGATATGCCCTGCAACAGCCAGAAAAAACTCCATCTTACTGGCCCACTGTTCTCTCTGCTGTAGTTTGGCCTGGGGTTGTGCCATGGAGCCGACGTTCACCAGCTTTAACAACAATGACTGAAGGAATTAATAAATGAACAAATTAATATACATAATTCCATAAAGGAGAATTTTAAAATATCTTTTTATTAATGTATTTCAATAAATTGTTGTCAATGTTTTTAATGTTTCAATTATTAAGTTTGCATGTGGTTATAGCATTAATGACACCATGAATATATCCCCTTTTCATAAAGTATGGCTACTTAAAATGTGTATAGTAGTAATGTACTGCATGTGTAGTAGTAATCACTTATATTGTTATGTAACCTTGGAAATTTGACATAAAATTGGGCCCACATACTGTATGCTTTGAGTCGATGTGTTACACATGATAACTAAATTTGTCTTTCAGTATACAAAAGTCACATGCAGTATGATGTTACTGCTCTTTACTTACTTTAATACTGCTCTTGATCATTAAAGGAAGTTAAACTGAGGCCACTGAAGCTCAACTGTTACTAAATTTAACAAATGCCAAATGTCCACTACACTGTAAAGCTCCTCTAGTACACACACATTTTTCAACTTGTTAATTTATTGACTTTATTTTATTGAAAAAAAACAACTAACACCTAGTACAACTAACCTCATTCCCACAGCCACACAGGGTCATGACCTCCTTTACCTCATTTGAGAGTCAAATGTCATCCCTTTCCTGACCAAACCCACACATTTTGTATATGAATGATTTCACATTAAGAGAGGTCATAGGAACACCTTTAATCAATTCAATTACTGTATGAGCCACAGATTCACAAAGCAGTTATTTGTGCTGTAAATCAATAGCACAAATCTGATTCTTTCTACCAATGAAGCAAACTGCAGTAAATTTATATTTATCCTATTCATCTCACTGTTTAATTACACTGGAAATTAAAAAAGAATAGTGTATCAAATAACAAATAAATATCATTATATTTTAATATAAAGTTACTGGTGTGATCTTTGCTAATACATCCTATTCTATTTTTTGACATTGCAGTAGGATAGGTTTTGAGTAATGAATCGTTCTTTCCATCGTCTTTTTCTGTCCTATTAAAACAAACTAGAAATTGCTGTATTAAGTCTGAGGCTTGATAAAATCAGTGAGGCTTTTAGACGCTAGTTATTGACATACCTATGTGACCTATATTTTCTGTAATTCTCCACTCTACTTCAATCTGATTCAGAACCAGATAAATGGAACAGAATTTATGCATCAAATCATGTCTTACCTACTTTTCCACCCCAAAGAGATCTTACAAAACATAAAGGAATATTTTATTTGTGAAGCAATGAAGAAAATGTCAGGTTCTAAAATATCATTCCAGCACAAACAAACAAAAATCATACACCTGAACAATGTCATGAACAGACAACAACAGAAAAGTTCACAAAAAGCATAACATTCCAATAGGAATTCTGAGCTATTGATTAATTAAATCAAACCTACGTGGCATACCTGGACAACATCTATCAGCTACAATATTTTTTGTTCCAATATTTTTGATCAGACAAAAAAGGGTGGGTTCAAATAAAATGTGCCATGTTCTAAATTGTTTAACAAGTCTAGATATAAATATTAAGTAAAGCTGAAATTTTGAAATTTCTCTCACACTGCTGCTTGAGTTCTTCAGATTACAGCCAGGGGGTGCACCTGGTCTTGCAGTAAGATACACTGAGTAATTGAAACACTTTTTGCAGAAAACTGCTTAATAAATTACAGTATGGGATTGTCATGTTCAGAAGTAAAGTTACAATTGTACATGTACCCCAAAACAAACACCATGATTTTGCTTCAAGGATGTTCTCCCCCTTGTGGTACAACTGTAAAGCCAATCAAATTTGAACAGTTTTTCCTTCTGCTTGAGTTCAGAGGAACTTTTCTTTCTGGGGTGCAGAGAACATGTAATCTCTAAGGATAGTCAAAAGTTAGAAGTTACAATAAGTAATTGTAAGGAACAATAATTTTTAAAATGACAATATGGAATATGATCATTAATCAACATTCTAACAGGTAGCATAAAAAAAAACCATACCTGTCTAAACGAGCCACTGGAGGTGAGGAGAGCATAGATCATCCAAAGTGGAACCAACAGAGTTGAAGAGAGTGTGAAGTACCAGCCAATAGCATAGCCCCACCAGGGGTATTCCATTATATTGTTAAATTTCAGAGGAGTGAATTTGACCAGAGAGAAGACAAATGTACCCTAAAGAAAGATGTCTTTAGAAATCAGCAATAAACTCATACATAGCACATATCTTGTGTCTGCTATGCTGTTATTAATTTGGGTGTAAGCCAATATTGATGTTCTTGCACTCGTGTGTTATTTTTGGTTCCAGAAATAAATGTGCCTCCATTAATGTAGGTGTACCAGGGTAGAAGGCTGTGTGAAATGTAAAATTGGGATTTCCTTTTTCCAACCCCACTTTGGTCTAAAACTACACTTTCATTATTAGCTGCTCTGAAAATTCTTGCTACAAGCATATGCTTTTTTACAAGCAACATTTTTAATACAGTTTTTTTAAAGAAAAACAGTTTTGGGAATATATTGCTTATGTCAATGCACTTCAATACAAATAAGTGATTTCAGTCAACAATTAATACAAACGACTTTTTTTTACATAATAATAGGCCATAATAGACATAATAGGCCTCCAAAACACAGACATTCCCATTTTATCCAGATTTTAAAATACACATCAACAAAGTGAGGGGCAAAAGCGTGCATATAGTTAAGTGAAGTGTAAAGTCCAGGGAAATCCACTCAAATAAATATTATACTGTTAAAACTATCAGATTATTATTATACATGTACATAATATTCAGAAATATCAATGATGTTAGAAACAGCACTTCATACTAGGCCAGAATGAGCCTTCCAGATTGTACCTTAAATTTCTCTCTCTCATTACCCCTAAATAAAGCTGAAAAAAGGGTTTTAAGGGACAGCTTGGCTAAAGTCTGCTCTCAGAAAATATATGTACAGTTTCCAGTTCTGTTAAAAAAACAAAAACAGGCAGTGCACATATCACATTTTGCAGAGAAATCAAGTTAAATTCTGGGACCACTGTGTCTGTTAATAATGTATGCTAATGCTGCTTTTATATGGGATGAAGAAAGAAGTGATTAGGTTTGTTAAAAAATCTGTCTATTGAATGTCAAAAAAGGAAAAAAAGAAGAAATGCTCATTAAATAGTAGTATTAAAAGTATAAAAACACTGTGAGAATTTGTCATTATATTGGCTATAGCTGGACACATTGCCAAGCATTCATGTTTTTAACATGTTGTATCACAATAATAATCTATTTATCCCCTTGTATGTTTTTAATTGTTTGTGAAAAAAACATTATGAATAATGTCACTTTGCTGTAATACACACATCAGGTTATTAACAGGAATGAAATATTATTTTGTTTCATAAAATAAGAAAAAGTGTTTTCTTTCAAAGCCAAACCCTAGGTCACACAGGTTGTCACATAAATGCAGAGAATGCGTATTGCCACAATTCTACATCAGTCGAAACTCATTTTCAGGTACTTACAGTGCAGACAAGAGGAGTGATGTATTTCCAGCAGTACTTTATTAAGAACAATGGTTGATAACCAATCATGTCCTCAATGTTATCATACAGGCGATTAGCCCCTATGAAAAATTAATTCTACATTTTAATCATCATTAACCTACTGAATATATTTTTACTCACTATACACTACTAAATCTGCAGTCTGGAATCAAATTATAACATCTTGATGTGGAGAACTCACCATATACCCATCCTATACTCACTGACTGCAGAATGGCAAATAACAGAAGTGTCATCCCACTGTAGCTATAGTAATCAAACAGCTGGAAAATATACAAGCCACCCTGGAGGATGAGAGTCAGAATATACTGAAAGAGATTACAGCAAAGAATATTTCTGGGTACTTTTAACAATTCAAGAGATATAGGAACTGTTTTAAAAAAGTTATTGGCCAACAAGAAATGCTACCAGAATGTTTTCATGTTGATCTAACATCACTGCAAACAGTGCGCTTTTATGTTGCCTGTTAAAATATAATACTATGGGTTATATAACAAGTCTACATTTATGTTTAAACAGGAAAAGTAATTTCAGAATGACTTCTCAGCCTAGAGCAGGAATGCATAATCACCTCTGTTACCATAACCAGGCCACACAGAAAACACCCCACACAAATAATGAGCAGGAATCCTTCACGGCGATGACCGAAGAGGAAGAATGAGGGGTACATGTCAGTTACAGCAGTCATCATAGCCTCCAAAAACACAAACTGTACAAAAGAGTATTGACAGAACAAAAGTGCTTATGTACTTCTGTACACTCAGATGAACTGAAGTTAAACCATGATAAGATGTGCACAGGGCTGCTTTAAATAGATTTGACACTCACAATGGTGTCCATTCCTATCAAAATAATCATAAGAAAGAAACAAATGGTCCATAGTTGTGGAACAGGCATCATTGCAACTGCCTTGGGGTATGCAATGAAGGCCAACCCTGGACCTGGGAAAGAAAACAAAATTTTTTAGGGTTGCTCCACACATCAAACTGGTTGTAACTTAGCAAATAGATTAGATATCCAGTCACCTGACTCTGCCACTGTTGATATATCTGTCCCCTGCTCATAGGCCATGAAGCCCAGCACAGAGAAGATGGCAAAGCCAGCCACAAAACTGGTCCCACTGTTCAAAAGGCACAAATAAACACAGTCCCTGCAAAGCAAAGATACAACAAGCTGTAAATGACCATCCGCTGTCTGGTTAAGTGTAAAGATTTTGGTAAAGGATGTGTAAAGGAATTAGACCAGGGATGGGCAAACTACGGCCCCTTGGTCCTTTTAATCCGGCCCGCCGAAGATTGGTACAGAATTGTCCAAATCAGATCATATCATAATTATGACTGCATTCATTTGACCTTGTCCTGTAATGCCTGCCGTTCCACCAGGTGGCGCATTAGGCGCGGTGATACATTGACTTGATTTTGCGGAGCCCGGGCTACTCTCTGTTATTACTCTGCTACTGCTCTGAACCCATGTGCAACAATGAGTGGGCCAAAGAAAAGAAAAGTCGACAGTGAGTGTCGAGTGTTTAATAAGGAATGGACAACTAAATATTTTTTCACTGAAGTCCGGTCAAAGGCTGTATGTCTTATTTGCCGAGAAACCATTGCGGTTTTAAAGGAATACAACATCAGCAGTGACTTTTCCACCAAGCATGCTAATTACGTTAACAACCAGTCAACGCAAGAACGGACGGTTACCACTCAGAGGCTGGCAGCTAGTTTGCAGGCTCAGCAAAACACTATAATTGCAATTATTTTGAATTGTATGGCCTGCAAAAATTCAGCTATAGGAACTACAACTTTTCCTGTTATATTGTCATTTAGTAAGCTTTAAGAAAGTAAGATATTAGTAAATTTATTTCCCCTTACTTGTAGCAGTTGTTGTTGTACTTGGTGTAGCTTCCTAGAGCAGTGAGAGTGCCCGTGCATAAACTATAAGACATGAAAATCTGTGTTCCAGCATCCATCCACACCTACATTCCATGAAAGCAAGATTACTCAATAATCATTTGCAGTATAACACAGAAAAAGCAGAAAAGACTTTTCTGCTATATTAATCAACTTGGTCAAGCTCAAACAAGTAAGTGATGAACTACAATTGAAATCCATAACCCCAATGGTAAACTGTATCATAATATCATATCATAACACACAAATATAAACAACAGCTGAAACCATGAATCTGAGTCAGTGGCATATCCTATATCTTAAACTTGGTCAGATTTCTTTATATACCTGTGGGTCTTTGAGTTGTGCAAGATCTGGGTAGAGGTAAAACTTGATGCCATCAATGGCCCCAGGCAATGTGAGTCCACGCACCAACAACACCACCAACATCACATAAGGAAAAGTAGCAGTGAAATAGACCACCTGAGAAAGAAAGAGTTCTCTCTCATTCAAGACCATAAACATCTAGTCCTTCTGGCAGTCTATGACTTTTTATGGACAAACAGACCAATGGACAGATGAATAGACAAATGCAAAAATATTATACCTCCCCCGAATCAGTCTACAGTAAAAAAAAAGGACATCCATTAGTTTCTAATCATCTGTAACTTCTGAATAAGTGTAATGAAGGTCCCACCTTGCCTGTTGATTTTACTCCCTTCCACACACAGAAGTAGCAGATAATCCAAGACAAGAGGAGACATAGAGCCAGCTCCCACCTCACACTGCCCAGCTCATACACATTGCTAGTGAGATTAAGCACTCTCCTCCTGGAAAACATAAGCCATATTTGGGCAATTACCTTTTGATACATTTAATAATACAATGGATTTATTGTAAATACAGTATAAAACAACTCACTCCCAGAACTCTATAACAGGTGAAGTTGCATTCTCTGGTATATTAGAGTAGCTAAAATTGTCCTTTTTATCAAATTCAAAACAGGTTTCTGTTAAAGAGGAAAGACAACTGAATATTCAAAACTTGTTTCTACTACTGCATATGCACATAGTCAATCTACTAGTTAAGTTTAAATTTTGTGTGCTTTCTATTTATAATATGTAAGTGTACCAGTATTCCAGGTATTGCTGCAGTTAGCCCATGGTAACTCAATACTAAAAGAGGAAAAGAGATAGAAGAATGTCCAGGCCATAATGATAATGTAGTAGATGTTGCAATACAACAGGAGCACTACATTTCCATAGCCTATTCCTGTGGAACAAAAGTGGAAAAGATCACAAACTCATAAATGTCAACATACAATCATCAACCAGACTCATTCTTGAAACTTTTACATAAGTGCTGACAACCAACCTGGATTTTGGTTCTTCTTCAAGCAAGACAGCCTGCTCAGTAGTTAACAGTCCCCCATGTTGTCTTTGTATATATTTGGAATATTGTATTTCATAACTGCTTCCCAACTGGCATCATTTGCCTTTTATGTGGTCAGCATGCAGCATGCCTCCACATTTCAGCAATTTCATCTCAAATAGGTTGTGTGTGTGGGCCAATGAGCACACATTCACCTGAAGACATTACCCTTAGGCCTGCCAGAGTGGTTCTAATAACCCTGATTTGGCTGGAAATGTTTATTTGCCTTGCACTGGTGGTTAGTTCTGAGCGGAGCTATCAAATCATATTTCTTATTTAAAGGTATTGAGAAGGAGAATCAGAGGACAAAATACACATGAGAATAGTGAAATGATTCAAATAAATAAATACTAGTGTCCTAATACCTTGAAAATATATTGAGGCTGACAGTCATGATATCATGTTTTGTTGAATTGTTAGCGAAGTGAATTGAATTGTTATGATTATTATATTGATTTGCTAATTGTGCAGATTTCTTCAATTTAGCATTTGGGAATTCACCCATATGATTTGGCTGCCAGCCTATAAGCTAACTCTTTTGTAACAAGATTGTAACAAAACCTTCTAAACTGCCTTCAAATTACGATGTACATTCACTCACATTCATTTGGCTGCTTTTAGCACCATGAAGAAGTCAGAGACTTTGCCTACATACAAGAAAACAAAATTAACCATCCTTAGGCCTATAGTGCCTGGTTCTCTGCATGCTCCAATACAAAATTATCTTAAGGTACTTCAAAAAACAGCCATGTTACCTGTCACGCTTCTTTTAGTTTAAAAGCATAAGAGTCACCTTGAAACAAAGGGCACATTTTCCTCCAGCATGTGATGCTGCCCTGACTGGTGTACTGACCCAGTGATATCTCCAGGAGAAACAGTGGAAGCCCACAGGCAAACAGGAAGACCAAATATGGTATTAAAAACACTCCTGTGGAAGACAGACACAAAGTTTGACATTTGGGTCAAAATGATTTATACTTACCGAAGCATAATGATTGTTCCACAAACCTCACATGGTGCACCACACCCCACTCAGGAGAATGTAATTTGCTAATAAAAATTGTATTTAAGCAGCCAATAAAGACATGAGAAACTCTGGATTCTGAATGAAGTAAATACACATTTGTGCCCATCCACTAATGACTTTGCCAGCTATCTTTTATCATAGTTCTTTCTCTTCTCTACTGCTTTCAGAAGTCAAGATTCCATGTTAATGCTTAGTTGTATCCTTATCAAAAATCATATAACAATTTATCTTCTTTTAGATTTCTGAAATAGGAGCATCAGTTCTACCTGAAATACAAGTTTTAGCCCACTTCAGCAATCCTGTAAACAACAAAACAAAATATGCAGCATTTTCCCTTATGTTGTAGTACTAATTGAGGCATGTAAATGTATTTAGGACATGTTATTTTGAGCCATGTGAAAGCAATTTTCATGATTTATTTCAAGTCTGCCCCTGAAAATTGTTCAGAAATCAATTATTATATAGAACAATCATTAGCAAGAGCAGAAACTTGCCTAAACCAACATAAATATATTATAATATATTAATAATAAATATAATGTGTATACATGGTTATATAAAAGTTATAATAAATTAATATCAAGTTTGCTTAGGTTTGGATGCTGGTCCTGCAGATATGCGAATTGCAGCTGTATCTTTACAAGATTACTGATAGCTGATTTGCTCTACAGTCATAATACAAAAATTGCTAGGTCACATTAGAATCAATACTTGTCACTGTGTAGCTTTGCTAAATTTTGTGTGCAAAACACACTCGATTCTGTATTATATTACTGAGCTGCAACTATTGTCTTTTCTCTTCCTAAAATAAATCAATTACAATATGGATGGTATTATAAAGCAGTGGGAATATGAATGCAGACCATAAATTTACTACTAATATGATATCACTGATTAAGATTTACATATTAGAAAATTATAGTCTTTTTCCTGTACATAATTAGCATTTATATTTTGAAAGCAATAAAAACAAAATGTCATAGTATCTAGCAAGCTCTTCCAAGCCAACAACATTAATGAACTTTAGCCTTCTAGTTATACCTGATGTTCCAAGCCATATGTTCTCATTTCATTTCACATTAGATGTGTTTGACCAAAATTTTATTATGTCAAATATCTTTCAGTAACAAAATTTCACTTAAATGTACTTAATTTATACTCTGAGGCATTACTGAATACTTTTTAATATATTTAATATGAAATACTATTTTGTAAACTTACCACCTCCATTCTTGTAGCACAAGTACGGAAACCTCCAAACATTTCCTAGTCCAATGATTTGTCCAGCAACAGCCAGTAGAAATTCAACTTTACATGACCACTGACCTCTTTCTTTAATTTTGTCTTTTGTATTAATTCTTCCTGAGCTTGAGTTTGATTCTGGTTGGAATAAGTCCATCTCTGGATCATTATGCGTCACCATATCACTGGAAGGAGGCAAAAACATCTTTTTAAGAAAAAAATGTGTCTTTTTTTTAAAGAAAGAAAGAAAGAAGGAAGGAAATACATGCTTTAATTATGTAGCTATTATCTAAAGTGGATTTCAAAGCTTTTGTGATTGGGGTTTGAAAGTAAAATGTAAAATCTTACATATTTTTTATAGTCCTTCAACATCTTTGTCCTATACATCTGCTAGAATTAATAATACATGTAATCTTTCTTTATTAGATGGATTCTGCTTAAATCAATTAAATGCACCTCCACTGTTCAGACCCAAGACTGAAAAAAAATTCTGGTTGAAATATACTGGAGAATTTCATCCACATACATGCAAACTTGCATTAATGCCTTTGACAAAATTCTGGGTTATTTTTCTTCTATTTATGACCCTTTATTTATTGAGAATTTGAGACAGAGTAGATTCAGCTGTCTCCAGCTTTCCACTACCACTACTAAGAATGGCTGTAATGACATATATTATTAAATTCATAAAAGAAATAAATGAAAAATAACCCACCCAACATGACAGCATAATTAGATTAGTCAGGAATATAATTTAGACAGTTTGAAAAAACTGCTATATATGCTATAGAAGAAGAAGAAGAAGAAGAAGAAGAAGAAGAAGAAGAAGAAGAAGAAGAGAAAAATGGTAGAAACATGAATCTATTTATTTTCTTTTATTATCTTTAAAAAATTATCTTTAAAAAATTATCTTTAAAAAATGTTCCGCCGAAAATAATCATTGAGTATGCTTTCTATGTCATTTTAAACGTATGAGTAAAGAAAGTGGTAAAAAAAAATACTTGAGGATACCTGATGGAGGGAGACAGAAGTTAAAGAAGCTGAACAGAATTCCTTGGATTGCTGCTTAGCGTCCTTGGAATAAACCATTAGCTGCACATCATTCTGTTATATATCAGGCCTCCAGTTGCTGAAGTAGATGGGTACAACTGGTTGAACAGCTTTTCCTCTGTGAGGCATTTGTATTTGATAAATTGTGCAAGGAAATTTACAACTTGAAAGGTTACCGATTTCAAAATTAAAATTATTATTAGTATGACGTAGGACTAATAGAATGACAATCTTTTTTTTTGTTTTCCATATTGCGCACAAAATGTCCCGGGTTGATAGGACACAGTAAACCAAAAGCATGTAAAAGCAAGTCCACTTTACCTGATGGAGATTGAGGCATTTGGCGTTCTTGATGTATTCCAAATATTTGTGATCAGTAATCACCTGAAATGGGAATCCTGCACCCTCAAGCCAGTGCCATCACTCCTCCGGGGCTGCATTGATGGATAGAAGTTCTTTACTGACGGCATCATAGTTTGTCGAAGTGTGTGCTTGGGTCAGGATTCTTCAGGATAGGGGCTGTAGTAAAACAAGTTTTGAGTCTCTCAGAGGCTGCCTTGGTGGCATTGGTCCAGTGAAGTTTCTCTGGTTTGCCTTGTAGCAGCATGGTGAGGAGAGAGGTCACAGAACTGTAGTACATGATAAATTGTCTATAGCAATTTGCACATCCTAGAAAAAATTGCAGTTCTGTACAAGACAGTGGTTAGACCAGCCATGCTGTATGGTTTAGAGACAGTGTCACTGAGGAAGAGACAGGAGTCAGAGCTGGAGGTAGCAGAGCTGAAGATGTTGAGGTTCTCTTTGGGAGTGACAAGGTTGGACAGGATTAGGAACGAGTACATCAGAGGGACAGCTCATGTTGGACGTTTGGGGGACAAAGTTAGGGAGGCCAGATTAAGATGGTTTGGACATGTTCAGAAGAGGGAGAATGAGTATATTGGTAGGAAAATGTTGGACATGGAGCTGCCAGGCAGGAGGCAAAAGAGGAAGGCCAAAGAGGAGGTATATGGATGTAATAAATGAGGATATGAAGCTAGTGGGTGCAAGTGTTGAGGATGCAGAAGATAGGGATAGGTGGAGAGAGCTGTGGCTACCCCTAAAGGGAAAAGCCGAAAGAAGAAGAAGAAGAAGAAGAAGAAGAAGAAGAAGAAGAAGAAGAAGAAGAAAACATTGCAGTTCCTTGATTGTTTCTGAAATTTTTATCGATAAAAGCCTGGAACACCGCTGGCACATTGGTCAAGCCATATGGCATTTCCACATACTCATAGTGCCCCCTATTGCTGTGGAAGGCGTTTTTCCATTCATCCCCCTCCTTAATATGAAAGAGGTTGTAGGCGCTTCTCATGTCCAATTTGGAGAACACTCATGCTTCCCTTCTAAGGCCACTGTGACAAGTGGTATGGGGTAAGGGTAGTGCACCATGATGGAATTGCTAATTGATGCATGGGCGGAGTCCACCATCTTTCATTTTCCACAAAGAAAAATCCTTTTCCACATCGCAGGGGGCGATGTGGATGACCGGGTGTACCCAGTCACCAGGGCTTTCTCTATGTACTCTTCCATGACATTACTTTCTGGAACTGACTCTCACTTTGGCACTTTGAAACTCGGCACTTTGGTGGCATGTTATTTGTTAGCAAGTCAATAGAACAGTCCCAAGGATGGAGAGGGGACAGTTGATTCACTTGTTCCCTTACCAAAGACCTTCATGAGGTGGCTGTATTCGGTGGGGACTGTCACCTGTCAGTGGGGATCTGGACTCTCCACGGAGGTTGTCAGGCATGACCAGCTCAGATTGTTGTGGAAACGCTGGTTCAGACAATAGGGGGACCACTGGGTGTGTTCTTAGACCCACCATGACAGGTTGGGGTTATGTAGTTGCAGCCAGGGAAATCCCAGGATGATGGGGTTTGATGGAGAAGAGATGACATAGAGGGTGAGTTCCTCCATGTGAAACAGTCCAATTTTAATGGTTATTGGAGTCGTCTGGTGTGAGATGTGGCCATCTCCATGGACCGATTATCTGGATGGGAATGGTCATGCATGAAAAACTAGAAGTCCAGCCCACTTAAGACCTTTGGTTTCTTGGGCCAGGTGGTGCATTGGTGACCAGACTGTACACAATGAAAGCATAGTTAAAGATGAAGATGGCACTGGTGTTCCTCTGGGTAAACACAGTTCGAGTTGAATTCTTTGAAGTATTTGGTACTAGGCTATGGGGTGCTGCTGGTTCTTTGTTTATGCGTCATGTTGTCCAGGCAAACGGCCAGGGTGATGAACTGAGTCGTTGGGTGTAGTCCCTCCCAGAACACAGCACAAAGGGTGGTGTCATTCCACCTGCTTTGAGCAGCTAGGGTTCTGAACTTCACCATGTAGTCCACTGAGAGAGCACCCAGTGCTTTCCACCTGTTAGATGTCCAGTTGGTGGGAAGAGAAATTGTCACACTGTTGCAGGAACACTGACACAGTGATCCACCAAACCGGAGAATTTTTCAGGAAGCACCATAAGAACTGGCTCACCATGTGGAGCTGGAGCTGGCACAACCGTTGGTTGGCCCTGTTGCTTCTGCAGCAGTTTCTGTAGCAGTTGCTAACTCACCTTGGTGAGCAATGATGGCCTGCAGCTGTGTGATGTCTGCTGGATTCACCTCTGTCAGCGAAGCATTCTGTAAGGCAGAAGAAAAATAAGCCATATGCAGTTTAAAAATCCACACAGCAAACAAATCTAAAATGTAATCCAATGCTCAAATTCAGAAGACAGGCAGAAGATTTATCAACCAGTTTAGCAAACAATAGGTAAACAAATCCAACATGCTATGCAAACATCAGAAAAACGAACAAAAAACAAAGCTAGGTCACAACAGTGGCAACAGTGGCAATAAAAATGGCTTGGTATGTCTCAAACAGAACAATACTTCGCACTGAATGTTGACGTGCATGCTGTTTACATGACCGTGAAACCCAGAATTGACCTTGAACCAGAAGTGGTTAAAACTCAGGTGACGGCTCCCTCTCGTGGCTTGGAGGGGGCAAGCACACAGATTAATAAGATAAATTGTAAGTGTTTGTTTTAGTCTTGATTTAGAAATCCTAAAAAGGGAGAACATCTGATGTCTAATATCCAGTGAATCCAGTGAATTACAATAATCTAATGTGAGATAATGAATAATTTAATCATGAATAACTTTTGTCCTGAAAAGAAGGAAATTACTTAATTTTAGAAATCACTAAGTTCATTTATTTTTTCACAATGTTTGCTGATCAAATCTGAGGAGAGTTTCAAATAAAATTTCTTCAGCCATGGGGGATAGCAGCAGGCATTGTTGCTGCCTCTCAGCCTTAGGCAAACAAACAAAGCTAATAGCACAAAGTTTGCCTATGAAATAGATGTTGAAAGACAATACTGCAGTCAGCAAGAAAAATGCAAATCAGTTAGTGAGCACTCATACACACTTTATAAAAAACACCTGTACACCTGCACATTCATGAAGTTATCAGGTGGGAGTAGCAGAATAAAAATAAAGATCACTGGCTTCAGTTAATGTTCACATAATGTTCATAATGTTCAAAAATCGATCTACAGCCACAAAACTGGTCCCACTGTTCAACAGGAACAGATAAATATAGTCCCTGCGAAGCATAGATACAAAAAGCTATAACTGACCAGCTAAGCTATCTGAATATGTGTAAAAATAGCCAGGAATTGAACAATGAAATTCCCAGAAAAAAAGCTCATCCCTCCCTCTGGACATCACTCTGGAAAATATAATTTGCATTATTTTCCATACTCTGTGGTATAGCTGTTTTCTGGGGCACTCATTATCATTAATATAACATCTAACATTAATAGTAGTAATTCATTTGTTACTAAAAATGCATGTTAATTTAGATTAGTTAGTGAGCACTTATAGACACTTTATAAGGAACACCTGTACACCTGCACATTCATGAAGTTATCAGGTGGCAGTAGCAGAATAACAATAAAGATTATTGGCTTCAGTTAATGTTCACATAATGTTCATAATGTTCAAAAAATCGATCTCGGTGTCTGCATGTTGTTATTATAGACTTCCTGTCAGCTCTGACTAGTCTGGTCATTTTCCTCTGTGATGTCTCTCAACAACAAGGTGTTTGAGACTGCTGACTCTCCACATACAGGATGGTGTTTTTTTTCTGCATCATTCTGTGTAAATTCTAGAGTGTGTGTTAACCACAAGTTAACCACAAAACTCTCTTGTCCATCCTCAGGAGTCTTGGAATTTGTGGAACAGCATGGGAATGGTTTGCTTCCTACCTGGATGGTCACTCATATCAGGTAACATGGAAGGGATTGACCTGCTCCACTCAGACTCCCTATTGATGTCCCACAAGGCTCAGTACTCAATTCGTCCACTGCAAATGATCCAAAATGCAGCTGCACGGCTTGTTTTCAACCTGCCTAAGTTATCCCACACCACCCCTCTGCTGCATTCCCTCCACTGGCTTCCAGTATATGCACGCATCAGATTTAAAACACCAGTGCTTGCCTACAAAGGCAAGAATGGACAAGCACCATCTTACCTCAAAGATCTTATTACTCCTCGCACTGCACCTTATATTAATGTTAATATATTCATTGATAGAGACTTAAAGCACTTTTGTACGTCGCTCTGGATAAGAGCGTCTGCCAAATGCGGGAAATGTAAGTGTAAATGTGTGTGAATCCCAGGAGATCAGCATATTCTAAAATACCCAAACAAGCAGTCTGGCAACAAAAAACAATACCACGATCATGGTCAGAGAGATTACACAATCACAGCTCAGTGCATTAAATTATGCAGATTCAGGTCGAAGAGTTTGGTTAAGGTCACACAGGACTCAAATTTACACCTGCTGCAATGACTGCAAAAATGGCACACATAGCAGAAGGTTTCAAAGATTCATGGATCAAAGATGGTGGCCAAAGTCTCAAAAATAGATCTCCAAAACTGAGTCAGCTTTGTTCAAATTAAGAACGTGTGCAAAAGAACGGCAGTGGCTTGCTCACATCTGTCACATTTTGAGTTTGGCATCTATTTTACTAAACATGCTAAACAACAAAAATGATTCTTTGTGCTTATCTTTATCAAGGGTGCCAATAATTGGGGGCCACTTTAGATAGTCTGTATTGTCAGAACACAGAGGAATTTATTTAAACAAGAACTAACTATCACACTGTCATGAAACTATTGTAAAAAAAAACAAAAAAAAAAACACTGCCTCTGCTGTCATTACATCAAATATACTTTATTGATTTACTACTGGCCTACATTGCAAAGATCTGTTCATTGTATATGCTGTCAAATCAGTTGCAAAATTAATGTAATGTTTTTTCATTTTGCAAAAACAAAAATAATTTGGAATAAGTAATTCCATTCAGAAGAAATGTGGTCTTGCTTATATGGAGTAACATGAAATATAATATTGTCTTAAAATTTTGCATGAAATTGCTTAACAAATGACTGTGTTGCATTTATGTACAATGAGACAAATAGTTCCCTCACAGCTGACAAGTACCCCAAGTACCCCATCTGTAATTAAGTAAGAATAAAAGAAGAATAAAAATATTCTGTCGAGGGTTCTCTCTGGTGAATAGGAGGGGGAACTGCAGGTGGCGCAGTAACACAATCTGCTTTTGCTTCAAGGATGTTCTTGCCCTTGTGTTACAGCTGTAAAGGCAATACAACTTGAATAGTTTTCCCTTCTGCTTGAGTTCAAGGGAAGTTTTCTTTCTGGGGTGCAGAGAACATGTAATCTCTACAGATGATCAAAGGATAGAAGTTACAATAAGAAAGTGTAAGGAATAACAATAAGTAATCAATATCTTTGGATATATTTCCTTTGTTAAGTCTATAAATAAGGAAGAGTGTAAGTGTGTTAATCATTCAGTGTTCGTTCATTGAACATACCTGCCTAAACGAGCCGCTGGAGGTGAGGAGACCATAGATCATCCAAAGAGGTACCAGTAAAGTTGAAGAGAGTGTGAAGTACCAGCCAATAGCATAGCACCACCAGGGGTATTCCATTATATTGTTAAACTTCAGAGGAGTGAATTTGACCAGAGAGAAGACAAATGTACCCTAAAAAAAAAATACACTTTTAAATTCATAACCTGTGTTTTCATGTGAGTAATATTTCAGATTTCTAGTCATTCATTTGTGGTCTATGTGTGGATAAGCATTATACAAACTGCATTGTACCTGTACCTGCAATCATTCTTATTAACAGCTGTGTTATATCACACATTTATAATTATATTTATCTAACAGAAAACACTGTTTGAGGCTACTTTGTGCAAAAAAGACTATGAATTATATGACAAATTAATAGCTTGAAAATAAACATGAACTTAAATGAATAAGTAAAACTATGAGAAAAAATGTTTATTATTTAAAATGTCATGAAGCACATGCTTGCAGTGTAGGGCAGCAAAGCTACTGTACATGAAGCCATGATTACACAATTTAGGGACCCTGCATCTACTATCATTAGTAGATGTGTTGAGTCAATAATTTTATTTATAGTAACCAAAAGTCAAAACACATTTTCAGGTACTTACAGTGCAGATTAAAGGAGTGATGTATTTCCAAGAGTACTTTATTAAGAAAAACGGTCGATAGCCAATCATGTCCTCAATGTTATCATATAGGCTATCAACCCCTATGAAAAATGAATAGTACTTTTTTATTAACATTATTAATTTACTGTATTCGCTATACACTCACCTTTCTGCAAACTGATTCTGCAGCCCAGAATCTTCTCAAACTGTAAATGCTTTATGTGGCAAACTTACCATACACCCAGCCTATACACACCGACTGCAGAATGGCGAATAAAAGAAGTGTCATCCCACTGCAGCAATAGTAATCAAACAGCTGGAAAATATACAAGCCACCCTGGAGGATAAAACTAAGAGTCAGAATGTGAGACAAGATGATCACAAAGGTGTTAACTTAAATTTCGATTGGAAAATCTATGGATTTTACATTATTTCACATTTTCAGCAATGATAAAAGAGTGCAAGATGGCATTTTATTAAGGATGGTAAAGAAATAATAATGACCTCTGTTACCATAACCAGGCCAATGAGGAAGCTCCCAACACAGATAAAGAGCAGGGTGAGTTCACGCCGATAACCAAGGAGTAAGTAAGAAGGGTACAGGTCAGTTATAGCTGTCATTAAAGTCTCCAACCCCACAAACTAAACAAAGAGGTGCAGGAAAAAATACATAAGAAGAATTACACTCATGCCACATGCTTTATACATTAAAACCATTAAAACATGGACAGTAAAGAATGCTTTAAATTTAATTTATTTCTGCTGACCTCAGTGTCCAAGCCTAGCAAAACTATCATTAAGAAAAAACAAGTGGCCCATAGTTGTGGAAGAGGCATCATCGCAACTGCCCTGGGGTATGCAATAAAGGCCAATCCTGGACCTGGAAAATCAAAATAAAATAAAGGTAGATGTAGATAACACTTGTATATGTCCAACACATCAAACCTCCTGGGTATGTGTATTAGCTGGCACTAGCTGAAGCAGATAGGTTAAATATCCAGTCACCTGACTCTGCCACTGTTGATATATCTGTCTCCTGCTCATAAGCCATGAAGCCCAGCACAGAGAAGATGGCAAAGCCAGCCACAAAACTAGTCCCACTGTTCAACAAGCACAGATAAATACAGTCCCTGCAAAGCATAGGTACAACAAACTGTAACTCACCAGCCAAGCTATCTGAATATATCTGAAATTCCCAGAAAAAAAGCTCATCTCTCCCTCTGTCTTTTGGTTTGTAATCATTTGGAAAATATAATTTACATTCTTTTACATATTCTGTGTTATTGCTATTTTCTGTGGACCAAGTACTCATTTTTATTAACATTACATCTAACATTCATTTGTTCATAAAAATGCATGTGTTAATTTAAAGTTCAAGAGGTCTGCTTGTGTGTGTGTGTGTGTGTGTGTGTGTGTGTGCTTATCATTTGATAAAACTGATACAAGGCATCATAAGTTCCCAACACTGGCCCTGTAAACCCTAACTCCCAACCACACCACACCCTACCCCAAAATTAGCTAATTTCCCTCACTTGTAGCAGTTGTTGTTGTACTTGTTGTAGCTTCCAAGAGCAGTGAGGCAGCCCATGCACAGAGCATAAGAGTAAAAAATTTGAGTTCCAGCATCCATCCACACCTACATACCATGAATAAAAAATTACTCAGTAAGCATTTGTAGTATAATACAGAAACTGTAGGAGACTCTTTATTGATCCAGTTAAGCTAAAACAAATGACTGAAAATTACATCCACTGCAAATTTACACATTGTTTTTTTTTTTTAGTTTATACTCATAAATATACAAAAAAAAGTGTATTCATAAACAAAGATACTGTATTTGGACACTACCACACAAAAAATCTTTCTGTGCGCTTTTACCATTGTCCCTTGTAGCCTAGAAACATAGTGAACATGCTTTTTCTAAAGCAGGATCCTATATTTTAACAAAAATTAGTTTATATTACTACCTGTGGGTCTTTGAGACGTGTAGGATCTGGGTACAGATAAAACCTGATGCCATCAACAGCTCCAGGTAACATGAGTCCGTGCACCAAAAGCACCAACAACATCACATAAGGAAAAGTAGCTGTGAAATAGACCACCTGAGAAAGAAAGAGTTCTGTCTCATTCAAGCCCAGAAAAACAACTTGCCTTGAGCTAATTTAAAAGGTCATCCATCAGTTAAGTCCATCATCAATGTGTTCTAAATAAGTGGTATTAGGTTCTCACCTTGCCTGTTGATTTTATTCCCTTCCACACTGAGAAGTAGCATATGATCCAAGACAAGAGGAGACACAGAGCCAGCTCCCACCTCACACTGCCCAGCTCATACACACTGCTAGTGAGATTTAGCACTCTCCTCCTGGAAATCACAAACCATATTTAGGTGATAATCTTCTGATGTTTGTAATAGTACATTGGATTTATTGTAAATATAGTATAAAACAACTTACTCCCAGAACTCCTTAACAGGTGAAGTTGCATTCTCTGGTATACTCAAGTTGCTAAAATTATTCTTTTTACCAAATTCAACACATGTTTCTGTTGAGGACAGGAGATACATTGTTCACAATGTTCATGATTTTTTTTAACAGATAACATATATACTACTCACAAAAAGTTAAGGATATTCGGGTTTCGGGTGAAATTTCAGGATGCACCTAAAATGCACTATAACCTTTACAGGTGAACTTAATTTGACCTTCTCTACACTTTTGAATGCACATGTCCAACTGTTCAGTGTTTCAGTACTTTTTGCATAACTTGCTGTTCTCTAACAAGGTGCTTAATGGCAAAATTCACAACTGGAGTTTGATCCATGAACTGACCAGTAAATTCTGGTTCAATTAGAATTGGTATTTAAACAGTCCTCTTCATCATGCTGTTCACATGTCCAAGACGACACCTAACAGTTGATCAACAGTACCTCACCATTGCAAGGCTTCAAACAGGATGTTCTCAGAGGGAAGTGGCCACTGAGCTTAGAGTGTCACAGAGTGTCATCAGCAGGTTGTGACAGAGATACAGAGAGAATGGAAGAGTCACAGAAAGGCATAGAAGTGGACGTCCTTTGGCCAAATCCCACGTTGATGACCGCTTCATTGTGAACAGTGCCCTGCAGAACAGGATGATGAATGCCACTCAACTCCAGGCACATTTAAGGGAGGTGAGAGGCACCCAAGTGTCACGTCAGACCATTCGAAACCGTTTACATCAGCGTGGTCTGCGTGCTAGATGACCTGCATGGGCCAGGGAGCATTTAAGCTGGACGAGGGACCAGTGGGCCTCAGTGCTGTTCTCTGATGAAAGTCGATTCACATTGAGCAGAAATGATGGCCGCAAACAATGTTGGAGATGTCAAGGAGAGCGCTATGCATCAGCCACTGTTGTCACCAGACGAGCCTTTTTGGTAGTGGTGGTGTTACAGTCTGGGCAGGTGTGTCTACTCAATACAGAACTGTCCTACGTCTTGTGAATGGCACAGTGACAAGCCAATACTACCTGAATAACATCATTAATCCAGTCATCGTGCCCCTGCATGAACAACACAGGCCTAATTTCATCTTCACGGATGACAATGCTCCAGCTCATCAAGGTTGCATCATTAGGAAACGGCTGCTGGAGACTGGGGTACCTCAAATGGAGTGGCCTGCACTTTCTCCAGACCTGAATCCCATAGAAAACCTGTGGGATCAGCTGAGTCGCCGTGTAGAGGCTCGTAACCCTGCACCCCAGAACCTCAATGACCTGAGGGCCGCCCTTCAAGAAGAGTGGAATGCCATGCCTCAGCAGACAGTAAGTCGACTCGTGAACAGCATGAGACGTCGTTGTCAAGCTGTAATTGATGGTCGAGGGCACATGACAAATTATTGAGACATTGACATTTTTTGTTGTGGTAAACCCACCACTGTTGTTGGCTTTTACTTCAATAAATTGTTTGAGATGAGGAAATCACCATTGCATGCTTCTACTTAAATACCCTACTTTCATGATATAATATTATTTTCTATAAATTTCACCCAAAAGCCAAATATCCTTAACTTTTTGTGAGTAGTGTATACATAGTCACTATACTAGGGATGGTGTGGTTTGTATTAATAAAATAAATGTGTACCAGTGTTCCAGGAATTGTTGCAGCTAGCCCATGGTAGCTCACTACTAAAAGAAGAAAAGAGATAGAAGAATGCCCAGGCCATGATGATAATGTAGTAGATGCTGGAATACAACAGGACCACTATGGTTCCATATCCTAATCCTGTAGAATAAAAAAAACAAATTCTTGAACCTCTCATTGCTCCTTATTAGATGTTAGATCTCTTCAGGCCTATGGTACCTGGACCACCTGCACACTCCACCTTTAGATTTTTCAAAGTTTCTTTTGGAAAACAGCCATGCTATATTTTACATTAAATATTTTACATTAAACAGTAAATTCTCACCTTGAAACAAAGGGCAAATTTTTCTCCAGCAGCTGATGCCACCCTGACTGGTGTACTGACCCAATGATATCTCCAGGAGAAACAGTGGAATGCCACAGGCAAACAAGAAGACCAAATATGGTATTAAAAATGCTCCTAAGGAAGACAGAGACCATTTTGAACACATGGGCCCAAATAATTACATTTATAGAAGCATAATATAATATATACACTTTACTATAATCAGAAAATAAGCAAAATAATTTGATTCACCTTTACTGTATAATTTAATTGCTGTGAAAGCAGGTCATGCTTTAAACAGACAAACTACATCAGAAGAAGAGTAGAAACTGGGCATGTATGCAAATGTCATAGTTTTATCTTTGTCAGCTTAATGGAAATTGATTGCTGTTACTTATACAGTAATGCAAAAATTCTTTGGTTACAAATAATATCAGTCATTGTACAGGTTTTCTGATTGTCCCTTGGCTGATTTTACTATTATGATCAGACAGTAAAATAAAAGAGATTTATTCTTGTTATTAGCTTTGTATTAAAGCACTCTTTAATTTTTAAATCTGATTAGTCAGAAATTGTTGATTAAATTTCTATAATAGCAGTTTGAAAAATGGAATCTTCACTCTGTTGCGGTTTAGGAAAAAGCTTCCTCTCCCTGAATGCCAGCAAAGAGACTGAGCAGGAGCTCCATCCCACATGCCATTCAGGAATAAGACTAGAATTTACCTGTGTGATACACTGAGGCATTGCTGGAAACAATGATATAAATTTCAACAAAAGATATGACACTGATTTCTTAATCATTTGAATATGGTAAGGATCTTTAAGAAATACCATGTACATTCTGTAAACCTACCACCTCCATTCTTGTAGCACAAGTAAGGAAACCTCCACACATTTCCGAGGCCAATGATTTGTCCAGCAACAGCCAGTAGAAATTCAGCTTTACTTGACCACTGGCCTCTGTCTCTAGTGTTCCCCTTTGTATTAACTCTTCCTGAGTTTGAGTTTGACTCTGGAAAAGACAAGGCCTCTTCTGGATTGTTATATACTGCCATATCACTGTAAGGAGGTAAAAACATAATTTTTTAGGAATATCTGCTACTAACACTACTACTCTCATAAAATGAGATCAAAGAGTTTGGCAGTGTTATTAAATGAGTATTACTTCAGCTGTTATTTTTCAATAACAAATCATTTGCTTAATAACTGTCAATAACCAAGTGTTTGTTCATGTTTACAGTTTTTGGTTTTTGATGCTTGCTCGCCCAATATTTTTTTAATCTCATTTTGCTCTCTAATATCCTGTTTGTTGATTACTCCATGCTTACCTGCACTTGCATGATCCTCTCAGTCTCTGTCCTAACTGAAGTGTAGTGGAGAAGTGCATTAGCATGAACAAAGTTAACAGCAATGCTCTCTAAAAAAATTTTTCCCAAATTTGGAATTATTCTGTTTGGGTATGTCTTAAGAGTTTTAAGGGTTCATCAGCCAATTAGGGTCCAAAAAATGGTTCAAAACTCTTCATTATAAGGAACCACCCTGTTTTATGGTTCTACATAGAATCTTTAAGGATTCTGTTAGAGAGACAACCTGAGACCTTTATTAGTTTAGAATGTACAGATGCCAAAAATGCACTTTGATGGAAGCTTCAGGCCAATGATGGTGCCACCTCCAGCTTTTATAGTATTAAAAACATTTGTGTAATTATATAATGTTTTTCAAATAAAAGTAAACCCTCATAAAGTACAACCCACATAACCCACATAAAGGATCAAAATGACCCACCATTCTGCTAAATTTCCCCACTGTGGGACGAATAAAGATTTATCTTACCTTATTTTATCTTCAATCTGGAAAACGTTTAACTAATAGTTAATTATATGTATTAGTTAATTGTTGAGTTAAATGAACAATCATCAACTCAGTGTTCTAGATTAATGGACAACACATCTTGCTGAGTTCATTAATCCATCATGTGTTCTGTTTGAGAAGTTTTTATGAGACTAAGCCATGTATAATACCAACTGTCATAAAGTTTAAACACAAATTAATTAGAAAGACATAAAATCAGTAAATTTACCACCAAGCACTAAATTAAATGCAATGAAATCTTTTCATCTGCACTGTACAGTTTTTGTTACCAAATATCTTACTTATTCTAGAAACATAAAACTGTCTGACTAAACCTGACTAAATCATATTATATAAAATATAGGTGAGACTGCATAAATAAGCTCGCCAGTACACTAATACTTATACAATCTTACCTTGAATCTGATTGATCAGCTCGCCACTGATTGGGTTTTGTAGTCTTAAGCACTTTAAAGTGATACATTTGGACCATAATTTAAACTAACATAGGCTATAATTTAGGACAGTTGATTAACTAGTTACAGAATTTGCATTTTCACTGGCAAAATACCCGTGATCTTTCTTCTTTTTTACATTTGCAGTTATACAAAATACAGATCTATTCTGCCTTAAAAAATAGTGTGCATTAACAGCCATGTTTGCATCCACAAGATTACACATAAAACTTTAAACATGAACGGTAACAAGGTGTGGTTAAAAAAATTGTTAGTCAGGACTGTAAATGCAGAAAAAGAGTTTACAAAAATGTTTATCAATAATAATAATAATAATAATAATTTCAGTAATTAGTATCTACAATGATTTTGTAACTAATATAATAGCAGAGCACATATTCTATGTCATTTCTATTGAATGAGTAAAGAGAGAAAGTGAGAAAGATTAGTTTAGGTTACCTGGTAGAGGCAGTCAGAAGTTAAGGAAGCCAATGTTGGACTGGTTTCCCTGAAGCTAAAAGCTGAAATCTAGGGTGATTTGTTACAATTTTGTTACTGCTTAGCTTCCTTGAAATGAAAACATTAACTGCTTATCTCGCTTTTACATCAGTTAATGAAAGGATGTGTGCATGTGTGTTGAACAGCTTTTCATATGTGAGTCTAGATGTCAGAAAAAAGTATTTGTATACTTTGACCAATGTAAAATCAATTTTATATTTAATAATATCTTTTTTAAAAATCATATAATTATTGAATGATATTAATATGAATTTACTATTTATACTGGTGGTAATAGTAGTAGCAGTTAATGGCATTAAATTCATGATACTGTAAATGTCTATTCTAAGTTGATTCACATATTTGATTTGCTTAGAGCAAATGTGTGGTGCCATTTGAATACACACACACACACGCACACACACACACACACACACACACACACACACACACACACACACACACACACACACACACAGTGTTAGTTACTGAGCTGCAGGTGAGGAGTCTTCTTGTTTTATTCAGTTGGCACCACACATTTGCTCTAAGCATGAATGCTATGGGGAACAACATAATAGTCCACTAGTATTATCAAATTAGCATTATAAAGACCCTCACTAGGTATTTGCACTGTACTTTCTTGAGCTTTATTAGGGCCCAAGCACTAGCAGTGCGAAGGGACCTCTTGTTCTTCTAAGGATTTTTTTTTTTTTCAATCATCCGGGCACTTTTGGGGGTCTTAACATGCTCAAAAACTCATGAAAATCAGCAGACAGGTTGGAATCTGCGGCCATTAGGACGTCACTGTGGCTCGGCCCTGGGCATGGCACACACCTGTCACAGCGTCCCCTGGAAAATCTTGCTGCATAGCTGATACACACTTGCACGTATCCATGTAAAACTTGGTACACACTTAGATGTCATTGAACTGAACAACTTTCACGTTGCATGTCATTAAGTCTAATCCACAGGAAGTGAGTTATTTTGAGTTGTTTGCAAAACGCACCCAATGGAATTTGAAATACTCCTCCTACGGAATTGATACAACCGCTACCAAACCCAGGCTAAAATGATCTCAAGACATTGATAATGCAAAATTGGTAAGGGATTTTTGATCTCAAACGGTTCAGCCGTGAGGAGCCCTTACACTTGTGGCGAATAAAACAAAACAGGAAGTAGCTATTAACTTCTGTGTACATTAAGTGATCTACATGAAACCTTAGGATTATGTTAAGCATTGAAAGCTGATCATACAGATATAACTGTGAGTCTCGGTAATAGCGCCACCAACTGGCAGCAGGAAATGTGTCATTTTTTGAAATCTCTAATATTTTGTCCTTTACTTTCACCTGATTTGTCTCAAAATCAGTCAGAATAATGTCAAGACATGGCTGATGTGAAACTGTGAAGGAATTTTTGATACCTTGAAACGTGTTACTATGGCGACGATTTACGAGTATGACAATGACATCACAGAGCTTGTGGATGTTAGAGACCTTGCACTCCCCCACCTTCCATTTGAGGATGCCCTACAGATGCTCAATAGGGTTTAGGTCTGGAGACATGCTTGGCCAGTCCATCACCTTTACCCTCAGCTTCTTTAGCAAGGCAGTGGTCGTCTCGGAGGTGTGTTTGGGGTCGTTATCATGTTGAAATACTGCCCTCCGCAACAATCTCCGAAGGGAGGGGATCATGCTCTGCTTCAGTATGTCACAGTACATGTTGGCATTCATGGTTCCCTCAATGAACTGCAGCTCCCCAGTGCCAGCAGCACTCATGCAGGCCCAGACCATGACACTCCCACCACAATGCTTGACTGTAGGCAAGACACACTTGTCTTTGTACTCCTCACCAGGTTGCCGCCACACACGCTTGACGCCATCTGAACCAAATAAGTTTATCTTGGTCTCATCGGACCACAGGACATGGTTCCAGCATGCAGACTGTTCTGAGTGGAACCTGTCTTGTAAAAACGCTGTATGGTCTTGCCCACCGTGCTGCAGCTCAGTTTCAGGGTCTTGGCAATCTTCTTATAGCCTAGGCCATCTTTATGTAGAGCAACAATTCTTTTTTTCAGATCCTCAGAGAGTTCTTTGCCATGAGGTGCCATGTTGAACTTCCAGTGACCAGTATGAGAGAGTGTGAGAGCGATAACACCAAATTTAACACACCTGCTCCCCATTCACACCTGAGACCTTGTAACACTAACGAGTCACATGACACCGGGGAGGGTAAATGGCTAATTGGGCCCAATTTGGACATTTCCACTTAGGGGTGTACTCACTTTTGTTGCCAATGGTTTAGACATTAATGGCTGTGTTGAGTTATTTTGAGGGGACAGCAAATTTACACTGTTATACAGGCTGTACACTCACTACTTTACATTGTAGCAGAGTGTCATTTCTTCAGTGTTGTCACATGAAAAGATATAATAAAATATTTACAAAAATGTGAGGGATGTACTCACTTTTGTGGGATACTGTATATATAAACTGATATAGAAATATAGTTTAGAGGGTGAGTCATTGTCCCTTTTGACATCACTGGACATTGCTATGATCTGTTTCATTACACCCAAACTGTCACTTTTGTCCTTGTATAGTTCAGAGGGAGAGGCAGTTTTCTTTTTGCCATCAGTGTACATTGCTGTGATCACTTTCATTACACCGAAATTGTCACTCTTGTCCTTTTTGTATTTCCCGTTTAAATGCATGTACCCACTGTGCCCACTTTGTCTGGTGTGCCTGGGTGGCGCCGTTGCTTGGGCCAGATTATATATTTTAAATTAGTCACTTAATATCCCAGGGAACATAGTTCAACATTTGTGAAAACACTAATCAGAAGTTGCTGATTAAATCATTATGTCTGGGCATGGCCTAAATGCCTATCCATGCATGGGATTAACTACTCATGCAGAGTGCAGTAGGGAACAAAAAAAGGGACAAAACAGTAGGGAACAAAAACAGTAGGGAACAAAAAAGGGACAAAATAGCAAAAAAGAAATCCTAACTATATTATTTAGGTTCATTTTGTTTTTTATTCACCTTGTATCACCAAAACAGCTCTGTCCCAGATATGGACTCTGATTTGCTGTTGTATATAGCACCAGGATGTGCCAACACAACCTTTAAGTTGCAATGTGAGGCCTCCATGGACCAGACCTGTACATCCAGTATGTCCCAAAGATTCATGAACACCACACCAACTTCAATAACTTACAATAGACATGTTTGCAGTAATTAATTAACAACATCCTGAAGAATTATCTTAATTAAAAATGTTTCAGTAGTTTGACCATTGCAAGATGTTTACTTTCACAGCAGCCCAAGAAAATTTACAAAAACACCACAGGAGGGGACCCTTCTCTAAATTGTAATCACTTCCACAGTGGTCTCAGTATCTTCCTATACAGAACTATATAAAGCACGTGGTCACATTCACTCGCAGTGCTAATAGATGTTTATCAATGTGAGCATTTGAGTACTGTTCAACTGCAGATGGTGAGGAGAACAGTAGTCCAACTAGCTGTTTTCCAGGAAGCAAAAGTCCAACTGATCTGAAATCTGGTGTGATCTGCTAATCTACATCTGAATACTTCTGGCTAATCATCACTGAGTTATTAAAAAAAAAAAGTGGTCACCCTCAGCCACACAACTTGTATTGAGCTATCATCACAAAACATGTTCAAGTATGGTCTCTTTATTGTTCTTTGTGTCTTGGCAAGGACTGGACATTGGGCAAGAAGTGGCCTCTATTTGTAAAGAGTGCGTTTGTAAACAGGCTCTGTCTGTCTTTTGGCAGCTGGTGAAGTCTAAATTAGCTGGATTTTTCAGCATGGTTTGTATGCGTTAGTTGGGTCTTTTAATCAGACAAATACATGTGCTTAAATATATTCTATATAGTATTTTTCCACAAGGGGCTATGAAATGTGTCATTCAGTTGTTGCACAAGATACGTTAGCAGAAACCGACTAACAGGCAATAGATTACTATCAGAACTTCAACCAACTGACCACCAGATGTCACTAGTGTGCACTGTGTTGAAAAGCTCTGAGTAATGTTTTCAGAACAGTTCAGAGCAAATTGTCCCATAAAGCTTGATTTAGCTTTTAGTGACCATAAAAAGACTCGGACTTGTCACTGGTAAAATGTAAAAGCAATGTGCAAACAATATGGTTTTGAAAGATCTAGATTGGACAAATGAGCTACATGTTTTTACTGGTTTGATGTGGAATCCCCAGCCTCAGCACAAAACTAGGCTATTTACAAGAATGGTCTGAGTAGACACTACCTTCTGGGGAGGTTATGATAATGTCTGCAGTCCTATACACAAATGTTATATGTAAGAAGTAAGATCAGGGCAGCTGATCGAAATGCTTCATCAGAAAGAGTGGATACATATTGGGAGTGCAACCAGATTTGCTTGAGGACAACTGAGAGAAGAATGCTGCTGAAAATTCTCAGCATAATGGACACCATCAACACCCCACTCTCATACTGAATCACAGTACTCAGTCACAACAGAACTAGAGAGGAACACTGAATGCCACAGATCTTTTCTGCCACAACAGAGAGGTTGAGACTGATGCAATTGCAAATTAAGCTGATTAATGGCCAAGGTAGACAGATCCAAAAACAAGTTCAAAGTCAAAACTACAGGCAAGGGATCAGGCAACTGGTATATAGTAATTGGCATATAAAACAGAATAGTGTTCAAAGAACAAAAGGTGTGTATGATTAAAACTCATAAAACTATGAACATGTCTGTTGAGAGTTGTGCTGGAACTGTAGTATGTAGCAGCCATGTTTGTATGATGCAATGTGTTCTGGGAAGTTGAGTTCTGGGAGGGAGTGAACCTGACACCAGGTTGTTGTTGTTGTTGATCTTTCAGCTGCTCCCTGTTCAGGGTTGCCACAGCAGATCATTTGATCCAACCTGACACCAGGGTAATGCTGGAAAATTCTGCCTTGGTTAAATTAATGGTTACGTGTTCTAGTTCTAGTACTTTTAAACTACTTTACACACAATTGATTTTCTTACTGTTCTTACAGTTGATACTAGCTACAGTTAGGTTTTCTATTGGAAGCATATTATGCATGTACAATAATATTATTTTTTTTTTATTTTTATTTAACATTGCATTATTCTGATTTATGATACACAAGCATAAACATATTACTGATTCATGGATGCATTCTTTTCAATCCCATATTTTTCTTAGTACACCATGCAATGTAAAATAATATACAATGTAAATAAAATACAGTGTATTTTAAAAAGTCTTTTTGTGATGTAAAAAGTTTGTGTGATGTTAAAAAGTAAACCGATCTCAAATTTGATTCTGTTTCTAGGTTATTTCTGAAGATTGTCTCAAGATGTTTTTCCTCACCACAGTCACCTCTGACTTGCTCATTAAGCATACATTTCAATTTAAAATCGATCATTTATATCCTGAATTTATATATTCCTGTAAGGCAGATTTGTGACAATGTCCATTGTTAAAGCACTATACAAATAAAATTTAATTGAATTGAATTGAAGCCATGGCCCTCAAAGCATGTATGACATCAGGAGAGGGATACAAAGAATTTCCAAAACAGCACATGACTATACCTGCACTGAATCATGATGATGGCAGCATCATGTTAAGGGACTGCTTCTCTTTAACTGGAACTGGGACTCTATTCAAGGTAGGGGGAATCATGGATAGCTGCTGTAGCAATGCTCAAAGAGTTTACGAAGAATGTTTGGCATCTCATTGTCAAAATGTGTCAACCAGGAGAGGGGTACAAAATAATTTCCAAAACATTAGATGGTCTTAGGTCTTAGTCTGTGCCAAAGAAAACCATAAGGAGATGGTCACAAGAGGCAGAAGAGGATTTGCAGGTTTGAGACCACAGACTAGAAACCAGCTAGGTGAAATCATTAACAACATGGCTGATGTATAACAGACTACATCAATTTCTGCATATAGTGCACAAACACTATAATTCTAGTAAGGAGGGGGCATTGTTTTCCTAATAAGAAACTTTAGATAACCAACACCCACCCAGACAACAGCCATTTCCAGAGAACTCACATCTCTACCCTCCCTAATTACGGACTCACCAAACGTCCAACTTAAGGGGACTCACAACTTCGACACCTCCAGCCAAACATTCACTTATCTGTCACTACCAGCCAGTTGAAGAGATAGCTGGACAAGCTGAAACTTGTGAAAGCTGAAAGTCCTGATGGAATTAATCCCAGAGTACTGCAGGTAGCAGCAACCAGATGTGTGGGATCACTCAGCACCTCCTGAGTCTTCAAAAGAAAAAGGTTCCATGGCTATTGAAAACATCCTGTTGGCAGAAGGGCCACTCCCATCTGGACTACATGACAGTGAGAATCAGCATCCAGCCTCTCCTCAAGTCAAGTCAATTAAGAAACTTTTATTGTCATTTCAACCATATATAACTGATGCAGTACACAGTGAAATGAACCAACTTTTCTCCAGGACCATGGTGCTAGATAACACAACACAGAGCTAAGGACTGAAAAGTCTCTTGCCTTCTCTGAAAGTCAAATATCATCCATTTCTTAACCAGTCCCAGATGGTTTTTGTATTAGTCATTCCACATTAGAGTCATATGCATCATAAATTACAAATTTATATCAAACAAAACCTACAGAAGTCATGTAGACAAGTTACGACTGCTGCTAAGTCAAATTTGACCATTTTTTAGGACACAATGAAAGCGAAAATTGCTGATTGACATGTATCACCTACCTAGCATTACAAATTTAAGTACTATTTTGGAGGCAAGATAGACAACCCTCTCCCTTTCTCATGCCCTCTTTCTCTGTCTCACGTCCTTTCCCTGGGAAAACACCTAACACGTTTTACTATATCAAGTTCTGAAAAATACAAGCTTCCCTGAACTAACATGATTCTCTATTGCACATGACCAAACGACAAGGAAGTTAAAAAAAATTGAAACTCAACTAAGACATTGCAATAATGAGTGTCTAAATACAACTGTTACTTGATTTCATTTGCATTTAATTTAGTATGTAATAAATTTCATACAAATGATAATAACAACCACTTTAAAAATTGTCTATCTTTATACCAGCCTTTATTAGTTCATTATCTAGTAGATGTTCCATGTTTAATAACATATATATTTTAATATCAAACAACAAACAACATGGAAATATTATCAAATAATAGCAAGGTAATGATGAAATAACATTATCACATCAGCTGAATATATCACACCAAAATGCATATTAGATCTAGATTCTGTTCAGTTCATTAATTTTCCCATATATCTTATGCCAATCGGAGCATATTAATTTATCAGAACATTTGAACTGATAGAGACATTGATTATTTTGAGAATTGAATTTTATATTGCATGTTACATGGGGAAAGGAGTGAAAAAAGGTATGCTATAGACAAGAAGGTTAAGATTTCAACTCCCAAAACCACAAAACTGCCATGTTTGGGTTCTTGAGCTGCTCAGTTGCATCTTTATAAGTCAGTTTGGGTAAATGCAAATAACTTATGAACTACAGTAGAGTGCCTTGCATTCCTTATATTCCACTGGAAATGGATTTAATTTGGATATCATGCCAGGAATCTACACAAAAGAGCACACTATTAAAATAAATATTAAAATGAAGGGGGAGTCAATATAGTTTTAAAAAAAAATGTCATTGCATAATTCTGGGCAGCAGAAATTGTTGCAAGTGCAGATACAGACATTATCGAAAGCAGGCTGACAAATCCAAATACTTTTTATTATCATTTTCACCAGTACACTGCAAAATGTTCCTCCAAGACCAAGGTGCTACATAAAACATGGGCTCCAGAGTTTTTAAGAGATCATAGCTAAACAAACACCCCGAAGAACAATGAGGTATCAAATCAAGAAAAATATCTCAAACATGTCAAAGAGCACCATTAAATCCATTATTACAACTGTAATGAATATCACACATTGTTGCCATAAATTAATTTAACTGACAATTTAAAATAGGACTGTAGAAGCATAATAAAATATCCTACATCACTACTGCTGTTCTTTTACTTCTCTTTAAAACTTCCAAATAATGAGGCATTTTTAAATCAAGACTAATAAATGTATTGGCAATATATTATACTCTTATTTAATGTATTTATTATTTACATTTATATAACTTATAGTCCAAATGTATTTGCATGGAAGGACAAAATGTGCAAGACGAATCAGGCTAGCCTTGAGCCAGTAAGATTATATCTAACGTCTATCATTGTTTCATCAGAGATTTCTACATCCCATCACACTGTGATTCTCAGAAGTGCACCATATAAGCTCTGTGGGTCACAGCTGCCGGTGAGGTGTTCACATATCTCAAACATGCATTTATCCATGACTATATCCAATGTTAGCCAGACCTGAGCAACCACTTAAGGCCATTCTGTCACAATGGCAAGGATGTCTAACTCTATCCCTAGGAGAGGGTTACAAAAAATGTTCAAGACACTGAATATACGGTGGAACACTGTAAAGACACTCAACAAGTGGAGAAAATAAGGCACAACAATGACATTACTAAGAACAAGACATCCCCCTAACTTGATAACAAGACCAGGAGAAAACTGGTCAAGGAGGCTGCCAAGAGGCCTACAGCAACATTGAAAGAGTCGCAGTAATTTCTGGCAAATACTGGTTGCTCCCTACATGTGACAACTATCTTTTGAATTCTTTACGTCTGGGCTATTAGGGAGGAATGCAAGACGGAAGTCTTTTTTTAAGAAAAAAAGACCATCCAAGCCCGGCTAAAGTTCGAAAAAAAATAACTCCAATCTTCCAAAACCATGTGGAATGCTGTGTTATGGTCTGATGAAACCAAACTTTTTTGGCCATAATTCAAGAAAGTATTAGTTTAGGGGTGTGTACACATATGAATGTAGGTTATTGTGTATATTTTTATTTTTCATTTTTCACAAATTGCAATTTGTCAGGAATAAAGAAGTTACTTTCCAGTGAGGCTGATGTGGAAATGATTGTATATTGTAGCTATAACATAGACATAACATATAACATAGACACTTCGTGGTTTGTACAGAACGGTGACAGTGGAGACTCCTTCCAGAAATGTTCAATAAATATCTCATAGCAGAAACCTCCACAATATTAACAATTATATACGATTATAATGATTACATATTAATAGGACATTTTGTACACTAATGTGCTTTTCATTGCACATACAGTTGCACACTGTAAATGATGCCTTTTAAGAGCAAAATATTAACAGCAAGCTATTCTTCAGTCTTACAGGAGTTCAGTTCAGTTCGTAAGATGTGATCTTCTATTGATTTGTAATGGTCTTACAATCTTAACATTTGTTGTGGGGATATTTCAAGTATAGTTGTTTGTAGGACGTGTCATATTGCTTTTCTCCTCACCTAGGAATGGGAATTTTGCTTGTTATGTATATGAGCCAAAAGGTTTATTGAAGTGTGCATTAATGAGATTATTTAAAGGCCTGTAGGCTACAGTATAAAGATGATCACTTGCAACATATGTGCTAATATTAGCAACACATTTACGTGCCAGGCAGATGGTAACATTTTTTTTAAGTTTTCTCCCATCAGGTTTCTCACTTAAGATAAGAATAGATGGAAAGAGTAAACTGGATGCGTCACTCATAAAAAAGTGTGTCTGCCAAATGTCATAAATGTAAAAATAAATGTGCCTAAGGGGCTTCCTCCAAGTACTTCAGTTACACCCCCAGTCTAAAGCCAGCCTGTTTTGGTTTTGCATGTTGCCTTTTGACTCTTGGGTTATTGTGTAATAACACAATACCCAATACCACAAGAACTGTGTAGCTAAGATGTTGCGTATATCAAGTGCACACACAAATAGAAAAGGGAAGATATCTTAAAGGTATCTTAAAGGAAGATGTTTTGTTCCAGCTTGCTTAAAATCTTGATCTAACATCTGTCAAAACAGGCTAAAAAATCAATCTTGTAGGTCATCCCCCCCCCCCCCCGTTACGTTACATTTTTAACCTTCCACTTTATTTGCTTCATTTGATTAATTAATGTTTTTAATTGGTTTGATGTTTTGTTACTTTTTTCAAAAAATTATTTTGAATGGTCTGATCAATATGCAATGGTTATGTCAGTGAATGCACCATAAAACCTAACCTTCTAGTTGACCCTTTTGGCGTTCCATAGTCACAGGTCCGCTTTACATACCCTACTTCCTATAATTTGCATCGGTATCTGGAAGGGTACCTTCGGGACACACATTTAATTCTGCATATGATATCTGAACATCCTTATGAAACAGTTTAATTGGAACTGTTTAATATCTTTTATAATAGCTCAATAAACGGAACCTAAGGAACTCAGTGGCTAACGGCGGGAGCCTGAGAATAAGCCCCGCCTCAGCCAAGCGCAAATACATCTTCAAATAGATGCACGTGTTTTGCCGCTGTCGCAAACTTGATTATGGAGTAGTTCGAGTACAGAGCAGAAAAGAGACACGGTCGGATAACGCGAATACACCGGGGACATCTAGCTGTTATTTCAAGCTTTTTTATGCCCAGCCAAACTTGACCAACAGTGGCTTCCTAGACTTCTGAACGACTGCCTCCATCAGGTAGCAGTATATGCTTTCGCTTTATCTCGTTCCTCACCACTTGTTCTGGTAGTTGTAAATATGTAGCCTAGGTTTAGGAGACATTTGTTTTCGCACCGCGTCACTTAAGGAAGTGGATTGTAGCCTATTGTAGTGTGTGCCCCTGCGCTCATAATATCTAGGCTAAAGGGCACGGGGAAGGCACAGTGACTCATTGTTTCTTCTTGGCTTTTATAGTGCCTCTGTCAAACCTACACTGATACACATTAGATTACACATTATCCAAATAGCGCGCTGTTAAGAGTCACGTAGGTGCCTTTTAGATTGATAAACATTCACCTCCCTCTAAGGGAAAAAAAAATATCAGTTAAGTTGACATTGGGGTCCGGACAGTTGCACGACCTTGCAGGAATTGTACAGCGGCATGCGAATGTGTCACATTAGATAACAAGTAAACTATGAAGTCGTCATAGTTCTGTCTGAATATGGAGTGCTATAACGATATAATGATAGCATGACAAGTGATAACGAAAATGCGTCATGTAATGATTATTTAACCTTACCTAACGCAGTTAGGCATTCATTTCCTCTCTATAATCATCAAACAGTTTCTATAGAAAATGGTTTCTTTGAGTGGAATATAAGCGCATTTGATGTTGTATAACGTTCACGAATTAAACAAGTGGAGCTTTACGATTTTTATGCAGTTTCTAGATGGCGTGACAAGCTTTTGTTGTTGTTGTTGTTATTATAATTATTATTAGTAGTAGGTCTTTTTTTTTTTAAATAAAAAAGGTGGGGGCTGGTGAGAGAACCATTGTTTAACAAACACCGATCAACCATGACATTAAAACTAATTACAGGTGACGAGATAAGCATTTATAGTCTTGTTAGAGTGGCATCTGTCAAGGGGTTGTGTATATATATTAGGCAGCAAATGATCAGTCACCTCGGAAAGTTGATGTTCTAGAGGCAGAACATTCAGATCTAGATTTTGACAAAGGCCAAATTATGTCCAAGTAAGGACACCAGGTGAACTAGTGAAATTGTCCATCTGAACCAGTCCCACAGAAGAGCTACTATAGCACAAATTGCTGAAAAGGTTAATGCTGGTTATGATGTAAAGGTATCAGAACACCCAGTATTACTTATGCATCTTGCTACTTTTAGGATTGCATAAGTACAGACCACTCAGATTGTCCATGCTCATGTTAAACATTGTTGTTCCCAGGGTTGTGGATCTTTTTTTTTATTTTTTTTATTTATATTTTTTTTAAAAACACCACCTTGCCAGAAGTGCATTAACAACTGTCTATTCATACATTCATGGAGAGGGTAGTTTTAAATGCTGTCATGCCAGTGCCAGAATGAAAAGCAATCAAATGCGACTAAAAATACTTGCAGCTCATAGCAGGGTTATATTATCAAATTTCTTAAACACGCAAGGGTTGGTGTTTTTCATTGAAACCCTAGTATGTTTCCCTCTAGTGCAGTGCCTTTGGGAAGGTGAGAACATAGCAATCAGTCATGGGTGTGGATCACAACCGGCAGTTCCACTGCATTAAGCAATGCAACACTAAGAATCAGCCCACCTGCAGGATGTTAACCAAACTTGCCATGTATTTTGGCATGTACAGAGCATTTTGCAGCAGTGCAGAAATGTGATGTGTTCTCTTTCTTTTTTTTTTGGCTGGGGGGTATATGCATAGGTATTTAATGTTGGGTTTTTTTGTGCATGTTAAATGTATGATTTTTGTGTACTATATGCTTAAAGTTAGATCTAGAGTTGTGTAATTTAAATTGTTGTATTGGTATTGTTAGTCACTAATAGTTTTAGCCCCCTCCTTAAGGTTTGAATTGTGGGTCGGGTTACTAATATTGAATGTTATCTGATATAAGATTTATAGGAATAGGAAGTATCAAATCTAGTACTTTTCTTATTCTGTGACCAGTCCTCAATCATACTTAAATCTTGACCTCACTCTTGGCTAGGCTGCTGACATGTGCCTCAAACTCATCTCTGTCATCACCTCTTACAGTCACAGGCCCTTTCATCCACAAAGCAGAGGCTGCATTTCCAGTAACCTCATCTACCTTCCTCTGTTGTTGCAGCCTCAAACAGTGGTGGTAGGTGGGCTCTGGAATTGCCAGTCTGCTTTAAGGAAAGCTGATTTCATTTTTCTTGCACTAACTAAGACCTGGATATCTCCACTGGGGTTTGCTATGGTGGGTGCTCTATCCTCTGCTTATGGTTTCTCTCACACACCCAAAAAAACAGGCAGGGGTGGTGGTATAGTTCTGCTGTTGTCACAAAGATGGTGTTTCACACCTCTCCCCATATCTCATCTAACAAACTCTTCTTTTGAATTCCATGCAGTTACAGTTAACTCTCGAAACAAACTTCTCAATATTGTCATATACTGCCCTACTGGTCTGCTAGGAGACTTGGATAAACTTCTCTGACCGCACCCCTCTGACAGTCCTTGGCAATTTCAAACTTTCTTCCAACAAGCACCAGTCCTCTTGCCTACTGCCTCCTCCGAATTCATTCTGCTTGACATTCAGCAACTGCCCTCCCACGCACAACTGAAGAAATGCCATCAATCTGGTCTTCATCTGTCCTTCTCCAGCTACAGACATGAATGCAACCCCACTTCACATCTCTGAGTATCACCTATCCAATCACAGAGAACTAATATCAGCAGAGAGAAATTAACACAGAACTAGTCTCTTATGTGCTCTCCTGTCCAGATTATCCTAGGAAGTGACTTCAGCTTAGACTGCCTTCTACAAGGAAAAGCTTGAAGTTTCTACACAAGATCTTCCTAAGCTCCACAACACCATCTATTCACTACTCAACCCCTTTGGCTCCCCCTGCTCTGGCTTCCCGGACTGCTACTTTTATGAGAGACTGAAGAGTATCAGCATCTTCTTGATGCAGACTCTCCACTGGTGTCCCAAAAGGCTCAGTTCTTGGTCCTCTTCTGTTCTACCTCTATACTCATCCTCATGGCAAAATTATATCCTAACATTGATTCTCATACCACTGCTATGCTGTCATCTTCATCTGCTAGCTCACCTTCTCCTTCCCTCCCTCAGGCACCACTATTTCTACTCAGATTTCAGCATGGATGGCAGCTTATCAGCTAAAGCTAAAACCATCAAAACCAAACAGCTGGTCATCCCAGGTGATTCATCCATGTCAGGATCTTGTGATCTCCCTGGAAACCACAATTGATAATTTGACCTCTGCAAATGATCCAAAATGCAACTGCATGACTTGTTTTCGACCTTCCTAAGTTCTCGCACACCACCCAATTGCTGCACTTCTTCCACTGGCTTCTGGCAGCTGCTGGCATCTGATTTAAAACACAGATGCTTGTATACAAAGCCCAAAATGGACCAACACCCTCTTACCTCAAAGCTCTTACCACTCCCTGAACTGCATCCTGATCCCTTAGATCTTCTAGCACTGCTTAACTAGTCCCACCATCTCTCAGGGTACAAGTTAGTAATGCATCAGGACACTGCACTGTTCTACAGAGTCTTGATAGTCTTCATAGAGAACTACTATGAAGACTGGACCCTTTTCACCATCAAGGTGAAAGTTCATTCAGGTGGTGGAATGAAATTCCCATCAGAAAAGCCAAGTCACTGGCTGTCTTCAAAAGATCTTTTATTAAATACCTCACAAAAGAGTTTTAGACTGATGGTATTTGTAGTGTGTGACCTAGTGAACCAGTATTGATGTATCGATCGTGTCTTCTAAGCACTTTTGTACATCGCCCTGGATAAGCACGTCTGCCAAATGCCAATGCAAATGATGATAGAGAGGGAAAATTACAAATTGGTCTGGTGATCTTAAATAAGTAAATAGTTAAGGCAGATTATGTGTAATAGTCTTTTCAGGTCTATGCTGGTTAGAGGGATGCAAGTAGTAATGTTTTTTTGGGGTTTTTTTTGCAAAGTTACAAACAGTTTAAATGGGGTTAAAATATTGTGCGGCTGTAAACCAAGAAAATTATCTAGACCATTGGATATTTGTATCAGTAGAACATGTAAGGCCTAACAGAGATTACACATTGTCAAGGTTTTGTTTGAAATGAGATCTGTGAGTACAGTCTTTTTTAAAACAGAAATCTGTTAAGACATAATATACAGTTTGACCATGAATGAATTATTAACAAATTGCAGTGGGTGCTGAAGTTCAAAAAGAAGCCATCTATTTAACGCAATATAACGGCAAAGGTCTGTTGTATGGTCTCCTTTCAAAAAAAGCATTTATTAAAAATACTTACATGTAGTGTCAAAGATTTTTCTTAGAACACTTAAGAAAAAGTCTGATGAATGCTTACTTATTTAAAGCTGTTCAGAGGACAGTGTAGGGAGTTGTTTATAAAAAAATATTCATGGTTTAATTAGTATCATTAACTGAAGCCTTAAGACATCCCTCAAGTTAATATTAACTTTTGAGGAGTTTTAACATTGGTGTAGATAACTCAACAGCTAAAAGGTTTCACTCTACCTAAGAAGCATGAAATAATTGCAACCTGAAAGTGTTTTTTTATTTATATGCTTGTGTAGCCATAACAATGGAGAAATCTAACATTTTACCTTCTTTCAGTGATATGACGATGAACTATGATCCAGAGATGCGGTTAAAATTATCTTGTCCAGAATCAGGAAGAGTTCATTTAAAGGGCAAAACTAAAGAGAGAGGCCAATGGTCAAATAAAGTTGAATTTCTCCTGGCTGTTGCTGGACAAATTATCGGTCTAGGAAATGTGTGGAGGTTCCCATACCTGTGCTACAAGAATGGAGGAGGTAAGTAGAACTTCTGTCTTTAGCACTTGAAAAAGTGTCACCCTTAAAATATTTGATCCACATGATTCATGTATAAATTTTCAGTCTGGCTTTCGGGCCCATAAAAGAGGCATCCTTAGTAAAAGGTTCTAAATGATGTATGTGTGAACTATCTTTGCCAAGACACCAGTGCTGCTGCTATTAAATCTCAGTGCTGCATTTGACATCATAAATCACAGAATAATCTTAGACCATGAGTGTAAATCTAATCTACATAACATTGCACGTAGTCCAATTTCACGTGGCACACTACACTACTACTTCTGCTACTACTACTGCTACACTGAAAAAAATGATTCATTGAATTTACCCAATTTTCTTAAGTTAAGTGGTTGCAATCAATTTATTTTAGCTACATTTAAATGAATAAATTGAGTTCAAAGTCAGTGAACTAAATTTATTTATTTAAATGTAGCTAAAATAAATTGATTGCAACCACTTAACTTAAGAAAACTGGGTAAATTCAATGAATCATTTTTTTCAGTGTGCTAAAATTTGCATTTACATTTACATTGTTGTAATTATGACCCATCCTCTTGGCTCTGCAATGTCTAAAGTAGTATATTTTTCAGTTTGGTGAATCCTCCAGCCACACCAAAAGCAGCATTGTTTCCTTTTTAGTTTCCTTTGGCTGGTTTGGTAGGCTAAATCATGCTATTCACCGAGACCAAATCCACTTACAATAAATTCTTCAGCCATACTCTCAGATCTACTTGAAGAATTATTAGGGACCAGTCTATTAGCAGTGCCAAAAGCTGGATCCATCTTCCAGATGATCTTACTCACCACCCAGTTCTCTTCTGTTATACAGGAGCTTCAACCAAATTCAACCAGCTTCAAACTAGCACTTATCTTATATTTTTTCTCCATATCCTCTTTTATTTTGCTTTTAGTTATGTAAAGCACATTGAAATGCCTTTGTGTATGACCTTGCCTTGCCTAAATTTGTGACTTTGTTCTTCAGGAGTGTTTTTCATTCCATATTTGGTCTTCCTGTTTGCCTGTGGCATTCCACTGTTCCTCATGGAGATATCACTGGGTCAATACACTAGTCAAGGTAGCATCACCTGCTGGAGGAAAATTTGCCCCCTGTTTGAAGGTGAGCCTCTATGCTTTAAAAAAAAAAGAAAGAAATTGCGCCTAAATATCTGGTCTAAAATGTACTTAATGTTTTTTTCCTTCAATATGGGATTAATGGGCACTTACTTCAAGGCCCCCATAAATCTGTAGATTTAAAACAAATATTTACAACAAAGTTTGTTTAGTTCTTATTAAGGCATCTGCACTACCTTAACCGCTGCTAATCTGTACATCATTTCATTTTTATTCCATTTCATTTTTTACATTTCACTACACATGTTCTTTTTCTTTCTCTGGGCTAAGTGTCCTGTTTTTGTGTTGTCTTTTTGTACCTACTGGTTTTGCATTGTATTGTCTTTGCACTGTTTGCACCTAGTTGCACACTTTGCACTTTATGTGGCTAGGACTGTTTTTTCGTATTTGATCTTTATGTTGTATGTTTATGTAGCACCAGGTCCTGGAGAAACGTTGTTTCATCTCACTATGTACTGCGTCAGCTATATGTGGTTGAAATGACAATAAAGCTTCTTGAATCTTGAATCTTGAATCTGCAGTGATCACGGTTCTCTAAGCAGAATACTGTAAGTTTAGTGGATAGAATATACAATCTAAATGTGAACTTTGTTTTAAGAGGAAGTATATGTGAGTACCTTTTGTGTATACTATTAAGTGATCAAATTGAAATCTGAAATATTTTAGTTCTTATTAAGTTTATTGATTACTGTATCTCAATTTGTACATTCTCGTGACCTACATTCCTTGGCCCCTTTGTTACTTAAGCATAGAAAATCCACAAAAACCTGCAATGAGTGAAACTCAGTGGCCATTTTCAGTACACTCAACATATATATCAGGGAAACCTATCTACAAAGGATTACAATCTGGCTACAGGGTTTTTATTCAAACGATGCTTGAGCCACACCTGACTGTACTTGTTGGTCTTGGTCTTTAGAGCAGGTGTGGCTCTGATTTTGTCAGGATGATAGCCTGCAGCCACATTGTAGATAAGACTGAATTTTAGAATTGCAACATATAAATGTACCAAACGGGGACTCTAGGATAATAATAATCCGAACAACACTGATGTACCTGACTGCTGTGCCTGTCTCATGGCAGTAGCATACACCTTGTCAGTGTCACTGCTATAAATAAAATTGTGGTCGTTCCCTTTGATAAATGGGTTAGAGGAGGGCAAATTGTGCATAGAAAAACTGGAAAAATTGATTAGTGAAATGTTTTATGAACTTCCCATGCTAAGATAGATGTATATAACCAATGCAATACCTACAAAACCTATATGCTAAGAATTCTAAAAATAAATGTTTTGTGGATTGTTGTATTTTTTATCCCTGCAAAAATAAACAAATTTTCTGGTGACATAAATATAAGTGGGATGGTGGAAAAAATGTATGATTATGCTTCCTTTTTTTATTGCTTTTTGTAGGATTAGGCTATGGAACTCAGGTGGTTGTGTTGTACTCCAGCATCTACTACATCATCATTTTGGCCTGGGCATTCTTCTATCTTTTTTCTTCCTTTAGTGCTGAGGTACCATGGGCTACCTGCAGCAATACCTGGAATACTGGTATTTTATATTATTACCCTAAACCACTCATGATTACTGTTATATTGTGTGATCACATATCACTATATTATCAGAACTAATAAAATAGACACTGGAACTGTAGACTGGTCATGACTTTTGAATTGGTCATCATTATCTTCTTATTTCACTGCAAATTTGTCAGTATAACAATGTTTGTTCCCCTAATATTAGTTAGTTGCCAGCCATGATTAAATACAAATAGCCTAATATTTCTACAATCATTGTATAAAGTGTTGTATCTGCTGAGCTGCAGGAGAAGTGACTGAGGTCACAAAAAGATTTATTTTATTTAATTTAGTGTGCTAAGTACACTATATTACCAAAAGTATTCGCTCACCCATCCAAATAATCAGAATCAGGTGTTCCAATCACTTCCATGGCCACAGGTGTATAAAATCAAGCACCTAGGCATGCAGACTGTTTTTACAAACATTTGTGAAAGAATGGGTCGCTCTCAGGAGCTCAGTGAATTCCAGCGTGGAACTGTGATAGGATGCCACCTGTGCAACAAATCCAGTCGTGAAATTTCCTCGCTCCTAAATATTCCACAGTCAACTGTCAGCTGTATTATAAGAACGTGGAAGTGTTTGGGAACGACAGCAACTCAGCCACGAAGTGGTAGGCCACGTAAACTGACGGAGCGGGGTCAGCGGATGCTGAGGCACATAGTGCGAAGAGGTCGCCAACTTTCTGCAGAGTCAATCGCTACAGACCTCCAAACTTCATGTGGCCTTCAGATTAGCTCAAGAACAGTGTGCAGAGAGCTTCATGGAATGGGTTTCCATAGCCGAGCAGCCAATGCAAAGCATCGGATGCAGTGGTGTAAAGCACGCCACCACTGGACTCTAGAGCAGTGGAGACGCGTTCTCTGGAGTGACAAATCGCGCTTCTCCATCTGGCAATCTGATGGACGAGTCTGGGTTTGGCGGTTGCCAGGAGAACGGTACTTGTCTGACTGCATTGTGCCAAGTGTAATGTTTGGTGGAGGGGGGATTATTGTGTGGGGTTGTTCTTCAGGAGCTGGGCTTGGCCCCTTAGTTCCAGTGAAAGGAACTCTGCATGCTTCAGCATACCAAGACATTCTGGACAATTCCATGCTCCCAACTTTGTGGGAACAGTTTGGAGCTGGCCCCTTCCTCTTCCAACATGACTGTGCACCAGTGCACAAAGCAAGGTCCATAAAGACATGGATGACAGAGTCTGGTGTGGATGAACTTGACTGGCCTGCACAGAGTCCTGACCTCAACCCGATAGAACACCTTTGGGATGAATTAGAGCAGAAACTGTGAGCCAGTCCTTCTCGTCCAACATCAGTGTGTGACCTCACAAATGCGCTTCTGGAAGAATGGTCAAAAATTCCCATAAACACACTCCTAAACCTTGTGGACAGCCTTCCCAGAAGAGTTGAAGCTGTTATAGCTGCAAAGGGTGGACCGACGTCATATTGAACCCTATGGATTAGGAATGGGATGTCACTTAAGTTCATATGCGAGTCAAGGCAGGTGAGCGAATACTTTTGGCAATATAGTGTATATCATGAGTTAGAATGCATATTAAATTATAGTACGGTGCTAGAAATTACAACCCACCATAAATTATGCATATAAACAAGCTCTACTGGAATCTAATTCCTATTTTTAATAATTTAATAATTTGTTTTCCAAAATTATAGTATTTTAGTAATTATATAGTATTGCCCCTTAAATGTCATCCCATAGTTTTTTACAATGTGGTACATGTGCTGTATTAGGAAAAAAAGTTATGAATGTTTAGCCACGTCTTTTCTCCTCAACAGAAACATGCATTGAATTTGACAAAATGGAGCATATAAACTCGAGTATACCAGAGAATGCAACTTCACCTGTGCTAGAGTTTTGGGAGTGAGTGTTTTTAAACTGCAGTTCAAATAAATCTATTGTATCATTGCATGTATCATAAGGTAATTGCCAAAATATGGTTCGTGTTTTTCAGGAGGAGAGTGCTAAATCTCACAGGTAGTGTGTATGAGCTGGGCAGTGTGAGGTGGGAGCTAGCCCTGTGTCTCCTCTTGGCTTGGATCATCTGCTACTTCTGTGTGTGGAAGGGAGTAAAATCAACAGGCAAGGTGAGACCTTCATTACACCTATTCAGAAAAGTCATTATGGGTTAAGTAATTTTTAAATCTGTGGCATATTCTTTTACTTAGTTTGACTAAGAGTTATCTCTTACTTTCTCAGGTGGTCTATTTTACTGCTACCTTTCCTTATGTAATACTGGCAGTGCTGTTGGTACGTGGACTTACACTGCCTGGGGCTGTTAATGGCATAATTTTTTATCTCTATCCAGACCCTACACGCCTTGCAGACCCACAGGTATGAGGAGATGCTAATATAAAATACACTGGAAAGGGAGAAACATAAAAATTCCCTCTCTTGCTATTAAGAAGCAAATAGCATATTTTTTAAAAAGCTGGTTTTTCTGTATGAATAAGAAGGTTATAGTCTCCAAATGTACATAAAATTCAACATTCATTGAATCATTAAAGAGTTTGCAGCTGTTGCTTTGTCAATTGGTCAGTGAGTACTGAAAGCTTTTTCTTTCTTTCATGGTATGTAGGTGTGGATGGATGCTGGAACGCAGATATTTTACTCCTACGCACTCTGCATTGGGTGCCTCACTGCACTGGGCAGCTACAACAAGTACAATAATAACTGCTACAAGTGAGTAAACTGAACATACACTACTCACAAAAAGTTAAGGATATTTGGCTTTTGGGTGAAATTTATGGAAAATGTAAAAAGTTCACACTACAGTGATATTATATCGTGAAAGTAGGGCATTTAAGTAGAAGCATGCAATGGTGATTTCCTCATCTCAAACAATTTATTGAAAGAAAAGCCAAAACAGTGGTGGGTTTACCACAACAAAAAATGTCAATGTCTCAATAATTTGTCATGTGCCCTCGACCATCAATTACAGCTTGACAACGACGTCTCATGCTGTTCACGAGTCGACTTATTGGCTGCTGAGGCATGGCATTCCACTCTTCTTGAAGGGCGGCCCTCAGGTCATTGAGGTTCTGGGGTGCAGGGTTACGAGCCTCTACATGGCGACTCAGCTGATCCCACAGGTTTTCTATGGGATTCAGGTCTGGAGAAAGTACAGGCCACTCCATTTGAGGTACCCCAGCCTCCGGAAGCCGTTCCCTAATGATGCAACCTCGATGAGCTGGAGCATTGTCGTCCATGAAGATGAAATTAGGCCTGTGTTGTTCATGCAGGGACACAATGACTGGATTAATGATGTTATTCAGGTAGTATTGGCTTGTCACTGTACCATTCACAAGATGTAGGGCAGTTCTGTATTGAGTAGACACACCTGCCCAGACTGTAACACCACCACAACAGTGGCTGATGCATAGCACTCTCCTTGACGTCTCCAACTTCGTTGGTGGCCATCATTTCTGCTCAGTGTGAATCGACTTTCATCAGAGAACAGCACTGAGGCCCACTGGTCCCTCGTCCAGCGTAAATGCTCCCTGGCCCGACGCCTGTGCCTGGTGGTGTGGTCAGGTACCCTTGCAGGTCATCTAGCATGTCTGACATGACACTTGCCGTGGTGCCTCTCACCTCCCTTAAATGTGCCTGGAGTTGAGTGGCATTCATTATCTGGTTCCGCAGGGCACTGTTCACAATGAAGCGGTCATCAACGTGGGATGTGGTCAAAGGACGTCCACTTCTATGCCTTTCTGTGACTTTTCCACTCTCTCTGTATCTCTGTTGCAACCTGCTGATGAAACTCTGTGACACTCTAAGCTCAGTGGCCACTTCCCTCTGAGAACATCCTGTTTGAAGCCTCGCAATGGTGAGGTACTGTTGATCAACTGTTAGGTGTTGTCTTGGTCTCATGATGTCAAAATGTGAACAGCATGATGAAGAGGACTGTTTAAATACCAATTCTAATTGAACAAGAAAATTTATTGGTCGATTCATGGATCAAACTCCAGTTGTGAATTTTGCCGTTAAGCACTTTGTTAGAGAACAGCAAGTTATGCAAAAAGTACTGAAACACTGAACAGTTGGACATGTGCATTCAAAAGTGTAGAGAAGGTCAAATTAAGTTCACCTGTAAAGGTTATAGTGCATTTTAGGTGCATCCTGAAATTTCACCCGAAAGCTGAATATCCTTAACTTTTTGTGAGTAGTGTATATTTACTAGCATATAGTAACTGATTATGTGTATATATACTAGTATCAGGAACTAGTATATACACATAAAATATGTGTGTATCTTTGCAGGGACTGTGTTTATCTGTGCCTGTTGAACAGTGGGACCAGTTTTGTAGCTGGCTTTGCAATTTTCTCTGTGCTGGGCTTCATGGCTTATGAGCAGCAGACAGACATCTCAAAAGTGGCAGAGTCAGGTAACTGAATATCTAACCTATATGCTAAGTTACAACCAGTACACACATCCAGGACAACCCTCAAAAATCCTTAAAATCTTGTTTGCTTACCCAGGTCCAGGGTTGGCCTTCATTGCATACCCCAGGGCAGTTGCAATGATGCCTATTCCACAACTATGGGCCATTTGTTTCTTTCTTATGATTATTCTGCTAGGACTGGACAGTGAGGTGAGTGCAAAATCAATTTAAAGCAGGTTTTAACCTCGGTTCATCTGAGTGTAAATTCACAGAAGAACTTTTGGTCTGTCAACACTCCTCTTTACAGTTTGTGTGTTTGGAGGCATTGACGACTGCTGTAACTGACATGTACCCCTCATTCTTCCTCTTTGGACATCGCCGCAAAGGATTCCTGCTCATCGTTTGTGTGGGGTGTTTCCTGTGTGGCCTGGTTATGGTAACAGAGGTGGTTATGCATTCCTGCCCTAGGCTGAGAAGTCATTCTGAAATTACTTCAACACTTTTTCAAAGACAACTGTAGATTTATTATAAAACCATCAGTATTATTTTAACAGTCAATGTAAATAGTCAAATAATAACTAGTCAAAAGTATTTTTAAATAAAGCATATTCCTTGGTCTTTATTCCTTTTACACATGCTGACTCTGTTTCATCCACTAGGGTGGCCTGTATATTTTCCAGCTGTTTGACTACTATAGCTGCAGTGGGATGACACTTCTGTTATTCGCCATTCTGCAGTCGGTGTGTATAGGCTGGGTATATGGTGAGTACTCCACATTTCCAGCTTTAGTTATGGACACATTTGTGAAAAGGATCATTGTAAGAAGTATTGCAAAGACTTCTACACTACATGCAAATGCTTGGAATAAACTCAACTAAAGTGTCTAGCACAAGTCTTGGCTAGATATAACACAGCTACTTACATATGCATATGTATTTATTTGACCTTTGCTGATCTCGTGATGCCACACAGCAAGCCAAAACACAGCAAGACAAAATGAGGTGTGGCAAAAATATGAAGTTCAGTTGAAATGGCGTTTACGGTTATGTATTAAACATGCTTTGGCATGAATGTTGATGCTGGACAAGCTGCTTTGAGTATTTCTATAACTGCTGATCTCCTGGGATTTTCATGCACAACAATCTCTATAGTTTGATAGGGGTTGGGAACCAACCCATACCAATCATTTCTTGAATGTCACAGCCTATTTGAATATTGTTGGTGTCCATGTGCATCCCTTCTGGGCCACAATTTACAATCCTCGAATGGTTACTAACAGCATGATAATGCACAAAGCAAAGGTCATTTCAAACTGGTTGTATGAACATGACAATGAGTCCAATGGTCTTCCCAGTTACCAGATCTGAATCCAGTAGAACACCTTTGGGATGTGGTAGAATGGTAGATTTACAGCATGAAAGTGCCCCTTAAAATCTGCAGGATTTTTGTGATGCAAGCATTTCAACATGGGCCATAATCTCAACATCTTGTGGAACCCATTCCATGTAGTGTTTCTAATGAAGTACTCAGTGACTATGGTCTGTTAGTTTAACTAGTAGCTAGCTTAACTTTTAAGAAAAAGGTCACCATTCAATTAAGGTACAACTAGCGTGAACAGAGTTTAAAACCACTTTGTCTACTTTTTTTGTTATATAAAAGAGTGTAAGAGTCTTAAATTATACAATCATACATCCACACAAACTGAATCACACTGCAACCAGAACCTCATCTGGTTGTCAAACAGCATTCCAGTTCATCATGAAATGTCCAAACAGGTTCACCGCAAAGTTGGAGAAACAAAGCTTGTAGCAATGAATAACAAGCAATTAAAAGCATTCCTCATCAACAGCCTTTGCATATTTAGGCATAGTACCCCAGGTATTCACAAAATCCAAGGTTTGTCATACCAGACTGTCAAGTGTTCTTCCCAGAGGCATTTGTTTCAGTTGCATACATTCAGTGTATACTGTAGTGCTAAACTCCTGTTGAAAAACAGGATTGCTAAAAGGGTATTCTTTGTGACACTGCATCGCTGCTTTTTATTTTTACTTTTTTATATTTGGATTCTTTGTTATTTATCTAAAAATGTATTACAAAATATAGACTGTAGGTCATAACTACCTGTACACAGGTGAAGCACTGGATCATATCTAACATTTTTATCCTTATATTTCAAAATTGTTTACAATTGGTTAGCATTATTTTTTCATTTACTAATCTAACAGTGATTTTCCCTGTATGTCATTTTAGTATGGTAAAAAGATTTTGTGGGATGTGTAGGCCTGGCTGAGGCTAACGAAAGAAGCAGTTTCAATGAAGCAATGTCTGAAAACATTTGGACTTGTTATGTGTATGTTGTATACAGCAGGGATTCTCTTTTACAGCAGGGAACTTTTTCCAGAGTGAAATAATTTCCAAGGATTTTATACAAAGTACAAGTTTGATCTTAGAAAAAAGGCAGATGTGTGTCCTCATGTTATCTGCATATTATTTTATTTAAGCCATTGGAACTTTTTATTCCTTACCTTTCCAGTCAATGTATATCACAATAGCATAATTGAAAATTGTTTTACATTAACCCCTTTCATTTCATATAACCTGTCATAGGATTATTATTATGAATACTAGCTGATCTGACTAGTAATCTTATCCAATATTATTTGATTAAAAAAATAAAGCAGTACAGTTACGGTCCCCGGTTAGGGATATACACCTCAGACTCCACACTCAGAACCAGAGAACCAGGTCCTACCATACGGTGGGGTGTATATATTCTGTTTGTGACTTGCTTAAGTTTTGATGAACATGAAAAATAAGTTTTAAAAGTACTGCTTATTTCTCGTAGGTGCTGATCGTCTTTATGATAATATTGAAGACATGATTGGCTATAAGCCACTGTTTTTAATTAAGTATTGTTGGAAGTACCTCACCCCTCTGTTCTGCATAGTAAGTATCTCTAACAAAATGTAAATTCTTACTTTTTATAAGTAATTTTGTAATTCTGATATGAAAATGATGACAATCTTCTGAAAGTTACAGGACTCGTTAGTGGATCCAAACCTATTCACTGTAGTAAACTGCTCTGATAGTTTTACAGTCCTTGCATAATGTGTTTTATTTACTACATGTGTGTTTAGTGTTATTTGTAAAACTGTATGCATAAAATGTATCTTGCACTCTTTGGGTTGCCCTTAAACCCTTCAGATTAGATCCCTACAACAAAGTATCCCTACGAGGAAGGTTCATCTTTCCCCAGTTTATGTTTTTTGGTCGCTCACTGAAATACAAAACACACATTGCAATATTCCTGCACAGGTGTAGCTCCTTACCACTTACTTTTCCCCGCTTCACCCTCCATTCACTGCCACTCAACCACACCCTCACCACCACAAACTATTTTTGGATCCATTAATAATTTACTGAACCCCTGAAGAACCATTTTTCCACAGTTTTTTTTTACATGCATCTTTTTCTTTTTAGGGAACATTTGTCTTCTCTCTGATCAAATTCACTCCTCTGAAGTTTAACAATGTTATTGAGTACCCCTGGTGGGGTTATGCTATTGGCTGGTGGTTCACACTCTCTTCAACTCTGTTGGTTCCTCTTTGGATGATCTATGTGCTGCTCACTTCCAGTGGTACCCTGAGACAGGTATGTACCAGACAGATTGCTGCATAACTTAATAATAATATAATATAATGTATTATAGAATGGATATGAAAAGTTCTACACAGACATGTTGAAACTGGTATGTTTTTGTTATTAAATGAAACCAAGATAAATTATGTCACAATGCTTTCCAATGCACAATGATGTGAGATTACAGCATATAAAAATTAAGTGAAAAAGAATCAGAAACAAGGTATAATATCCTAGTTGCGTAAGTTTGCTCACTCCTTAACTAATTAATACTGCCAGGATTTTGCAATCACAGAAATTAATGCAAAATTGAGCAAACTTTGCAAAATGCAGAAGAGACCCAAAGCCCTTCTCGATTTTCACTTTTGATTCATGTGTGTCGAACATTAGTACAGCTTTTTGTTTCATAAATTTTGGAGGGTGTTCTATCTAATTAAATGGGTTTTTTATTATTATTATTATTATTATTATTATTATTATTATTATTATTATTATTATTATTATTATTATTATTATTATTCAGAGGAAGAATTATTCACTCCGTTACCACAGTTGTTTTATTTTAAGTTCTGAGGATTTATTTAGTTAAATTCTAATTTCAACTCCAATATATTATGGTAGACACTAAATTAACAATAATTTTGTGAGGTTATACAATACCTTGCCTGGTTCTATTGAAATGTTGTAACCTATTGTAACTTTTAAACTTCTTTAGAGACTACGTGTTCTCTGTACCCCAGCAAGTGACCTTAAGTAAACACTATGCAACTGGAAGCTATGGAGAACTTCTTGCCCTTTCTTAAAGGCAAGGACATCCCTGGAGCACAAAGGGAAATAGTTAAGTCAGTCATAAAAATTTGAAAAATGCACTTTTATATTGGCCTTTGGCCTCTCCTCAACTGGAAATGCTGTGAAGTAGGTGTATATACGCACATTTTAATAATTGTAACTATCAGTCTGTAAAAAAGGAACGTAACTTGTAGACAAATCCCTGTTTGTAAATGAGTTGTTAGACATGCATGTGCATGTCGTAAGAAGAATGCATCAGAAGGAGAACATCATTATATGCGTAGAAGTGGTTTACATTCGCAACTATTCATATTGGAGAAGTGCCTAAAAATGTTTTGAGGTTTTTTTGTTTGTTTGTTTGTTTGGTTGGTTGGTTTTTTTGCTTCAGTCATTATAAAATTATCACTGTAGTCATTCCTTTGGCAAAAATTCAAAGTCATATTGTTCATTTAATAAAAGTGTTGTGCAGTACATAAAAACAGTGAAAAGGTTGTACACTGTAAACTGTGCAACTGCATTTTTCTGTGCATACATATTGCCGTGGCATCTCTTCTTGATAGCATTGATTTGCTTTTTGTTTCTATTTGAATAGTGCTATGTGAACTTATTACAATAACATCTTTTATTACTGACTTGAAAAAAAGTGCCTTGCAATGTAATGGCAGACTCTGCCTTCTTGAATTAGAACTGCACTCCAGGTCTAAATGTAAAGTAGCATGTGAAATACTCAGTAAGGTTTCTTGTTAATATATGATGACTATAGATGTTACTTTAGTTAAATAGGTTTTCGTAAATGCTCTTTAATTTAAGAACAATTTTTTAATGTTTTCTAAGTTAACAAGCTAGCGGATTTAGCATTATCCTTCATGAAATTTTTTTTTTTCCTTTTAAGACGTGATGCCCAAATATAAATAAATATTTATAATTACAAAACCTGCTTTATATATTTACAAATAGTTATTTACAATTACAAATCTAATGTTCCTATAATAAAACCTCTGCTCTGTAACTGTTCAGAGCCCCTCAATCATCTCTTCAGTGACAGAAAAGCATATAGCAATATTATTGAGATTCAAAGTGCCTTTTCTAGTCTATTTGGTTCTTCTTGATTTCCCACTCTGCTTTGTTCAGAGAATCTGTATAACCAGATCGCACAAAAGCAGAATGTCTTCGGTAATGAATCAACCATTCCAGACAGTGATTTCACAAAAGAATTCTAGCCATATTTGGTCTTTTTGGTGCTTGCTAATCTTTATGGAGAATGTTTCTCTCACATAAAGATTCATATTTAACTTCGTGTTACCTCATTATTGTACCTCATTGGTTTTCTGTTCCTATCTTTTGGGGCATAATTGAAAAACGTTGATTGTCTATCTAAAATTGTGTAAATGCACAGCAATTCCTTTTACGAACTGAGAACTACAAGTGTGACCAATGTTATCAATTTTATTTTGGATAGCATTATAACAGTGTAATACTTTCAAATGTTATTTAATCAGAACTTGTAAAGCATCGGTACAATTTGTAATTATGCAATGTAAACTTTAAGCTTTCCTTACTGTGAAAGTTGGATTATCAGATTATTTTTAAACATAAACATACAGAGGCTGGATATGAATTAGAAACACTGTGAAACTTGAAAATGTCTCCCACTTTAAATAATACAATGTAGATGATAAAATATCTGAACCTAATTTCACAAAATAACACCAATTCACTTTGGAACCCTACAGTTTACCCTACACATAGAGGTGAGCGTAGAAACCAGGGGCCATTTGAGAAAAGCTTACACTGTGCCACCCAATCCACCACCCCACTTGTGAATTGTATGACACTTTTGACACATATGACATTTTTATATGGTTTTGAAAGCCACACCAACAGATTTTAGGCAGTATTGTTTAGTGTTAGACATTGACAGGTGAATTGATTTTGGGTGTTGCCTTTATTATAACACTATAAGCACTGTTTTTAATGAGAAAAAGCTGTCAAGCATTCTTTGTAGTCAAGTACGGTTAAAAAATGGATCTTTCTAAAATCCTTAAAAGGTAAAAATAAGCATGTTTTGTCATTAGTTTTCCTTTTTTACGTAACATATTTGGCATGCTTCTCTAGCAGACTCTATGCATTGATGGGTCAGAGTGGTTTTGGTGGCACAAGGCACATATATACTAACCAGGTATTACATTAAAACTACCTATCTAATATTATGTAGGTCCCCCTTATGTCACCAAAACAGATGACACATCATGGCATGGAGTCTGAAATAATAACTATTTTTCAATAATTTCCTGTTTGTTACTGTTTTGAAATTTTTTAAAAATTTACATAACTATATGGAATTGTTTTTTAAATCTTAAAAAAGTATTTGTTGTAAGTTGTGATATACATGATTGCTGAAATATCAGATATCAAGTGTTTAGATTTTTAGAAATGTGTAGATTGTGAGTAATGGTAGATATTATGCTATGATCTTTATTGTGCTCCAGTTAATTATATAGTTTTATATTGTGTCGATTTAAATCTGATATCATAAGTGCATTACACTGTCTGTGGTAACACACATGTTATTAAAGGTACTTTATTCTCCAACAATTTTAACTATGACTTGTCTTGAGTCCAGTAGATGATTGTCATTTGATAAGCTTTGCAGTAGGCAGTATATCATTTCAAGTAAACACTTATATAATTATCTTTTATCAGCCAGAATGCAGTTTTAATGTGCTAAATAGGTTTTTCAACATTGTGTGATTTTTCTTTTTTTGTTTTCAGCAGCAGACAAAAAAGCACTCTTACTAATGAGTCTCTTAGAAGTCTCTTGTTCAGTCATAATTACTCTTAAAGATAATATTCAACAAAATATTTCCAGATTAAATTGTTGCATGGAAAATTATGAAAAACTAATGAAAAATTAACAGAACTGTCTGAAATAGACCACAATTTTTGTCTTCTGATTCCTCTGTTTTGCACAAAAATCCATGACAGCCAGTGTTACTTGTGGACATACTACATACTGATTTAGTATTTTTCTTGAGAGTACAGACACACTGCCCTCTACTGACTAAGGTGTAATCTGTCTATTACACATTAGTATACTTGAGAAGATGGCATAGTGGTGTCATAGATAATGATGCCACTTCACACCTCCAGGGTTTGATTCTGAGCCAGGGATTCCTATCTGTGTGGAATATCTGTTTGATTTCCTCCCAAAAATATGCAGGTAGGTGTGTGGATCTGTATGTGCCTGGTACTGTCACAATATTGAGTTTCAATATTATAGTTAGCATGCTCATTTTTAGGAATTTCTCATCTTAAAAAGAATATTCATGAATACAGTCCCAGATCCTGATGCCAGACATGGATATTGCAAGCATGGAGACTTTCTGACATTTTATTCATCCAACAGGGAGTGTGCAAAAAAAAAAGGGCCTTTTAAGATGGCCAGATAGTCACTAGTCCATGTTCCCATAGGGAAGGATGCATTTTGTGTCAACAGATTAGGAAAAATAAAGCTGGCTAGACAGGCAGTACAGTATTTTGGAGTCCAGCTATCCAATGTAGTTATTTGTCTAAACACAAACATGCTGACAAACCTCCCCACAATGTCTATTTCAAGACTAATATTGAAATCATTCCAAGCCACTAAACATTTTACCAAATTATTGAAAACATGTTATACAGTACCAACTTTTATTCTTATCATCACATCTTTACATTATACAAATGCCTTGCAAGGCTCAGATATGCAGTGGGGTCCAAAAGTCTGAGAGCACTAATGAAAATGGTTTTATTTTGCATTCTTTCCATTTCAAATGATATTACTGATAACGGCTTGAGTTAAAAGTAAAATCTTTTAAATATGTACAGTACATGAAATTCATAGTTTCTTAGTATTTTGTATGACACTATTTTGCTTTAATGACAGCGTTCTCTCAAGCTGGCCTGGACACTACAAGTTTGTGCACAATCTTATGATCCATTTTAGATCAAATTCACCAGTGTCATGTGAACATGCTTCAAAGAAGAGATTGAGGATGAGGAAAAGAAGTTATGTTCATGTTCAGCATCACAAATTTGCTTTCATTTAGATATGAACATAGAAATAGTATGGAATCTGGAATTTGATATTAAACAAATCCCAGTGTTTCAGTGTGATCTTAGACTTTTGGGTCTCACTGTATGTGATGGAGGTTAGATGTTGAATACCAGTGGTCATGTGTGTATTTTGTCTGTTGGAATGCCATTTTAATGCAAGTTTATATCTTCCTCAGTGACCCTTGCTCTCATACCTAGTCTTGTCTAAGCCTTTGTCTTTTGGGTTCTGAGAGATAGCAGTCATGCCACGATGCGTGAAAAGGGGCTGTCCATGAGTGTCAGTACTGCACTCTGCACAAGTTACATAAGGTCAGAACCAGCCTGCAAATGCATAGCATTTGAAGGTATCGTGGGATGGGCTGTGGACCCATTAGGGGCCGTCCTGACTCCTCCGTGGTCTTTTTCCAGGCTTGCAGTTTTGATCTAGCATGCCACAATCTTCTTTAGTCCTTTTTAATAGGCTTACCTGTGGTGGAACAAACATATAACCGCATGAATATTCCGAAAATATAATCCCAGGTGATCGTTTAAAAATGGAAAGATAATTTCAGCGTGATGACTTTTACAGTGCGTTCACTGCAGCAAACAGTAAAATAACTGAACTTAACAATCCATTTTAACAGCTGTATGACAAGTTATAAAGTAATAGCGACCATGACGGTTTATGTACCTTGGCATCATGTTCAGCAAACCTCTGGAACATATTGGCATAGATCTTTTTATCACGCTCATGGTGTTCACGTATCTTGCGTTGGCACACAGCAATCCGGCAACGGGCTGCACGGTTGCTCGGATTGACATGCAGAACTTGACGGAAGTCCGCAAGGGCCAGACTGAATTCATTCTTCAACAGGCGAGCCTCTCCACGCCGATACAGCGCCTTCTCATTCCTAGAGTCCAGCTCTACTACCTAGCAAAAGCCAAACAGTACATGTTCACAGACTGTTATGGTTAAGTCTTTATTGTGCAGCCACTCTGATGTTGAGTTATGTATAGAAGGCTATCCATTGCTATACCTTGTTGCAGCTTTCCACAGCTTGAGAGTATTCACGCAAGCGTAGGTAACACAGAGCCAAGTTTAAATTGGCCACAAGCAGGAAGGCCTGAATGGCCTGCTGTTGCTCCCTTCCAGCTCCATACTCCATTTCAAGCCATGTTACAATTCGCTGATAATGAATGACAGCCTGGTAGTATCGCCCAGCCTGAAACAACAACAGGCATAATTACAATCATCACAATTTGTGCAAATACTACAAATCTAAAAACCATATTCAAACATCATAAATTATATAATGAATCCATGATTCATGACTTGATCATTTATTGATATATATTATTATGCATGATATGTTTACATTGTGGTACATTTTTTAAGTATTGTCACATAATTCAACAGAACAATACTGAAGCACATATAGATTAATTAAGAGATAAAACGCGACCGGATTGTTATAAGAAAACAATCACTAATGTGTGCTTGTCCAAACCGTCTTGTTGATGATTACAAAACACTGATCCATCCATGATGTAAAAGAAAATGTGATTTATCAGACCAAGCCACCTGCTTCCATTGCTCCATGGTCCAGCTGATGCTCACATTCGACAGTGCACAAGAGTAACCATGGGTACTCTGACCAGTGTACGGCTATGCAGCCTTGCACTGTCTGTTCTCACATCTTTCTGTCATAGCCAGCATTAACTTTTACAGAAATTCGTGCTACAGTAGCTCTGGATCAGTCCAGACTAGCTAGCCACTGCATACACACATTAATGAGTCTGGTCACCATGACCCTGTCGACATTTCACTGGTTGTCCTTCCTTAGACCACTTTTGGTAGGTACTAACCACTGCATACCAGGAACATCCCACATGACCTGCTGTTTTGGAGATGCTTTGACTCAGTCATCTAGCCATCACAGTTTGATACTTCCATAAATTCGTTTATCATGTAAATATAATGATTGATATTGTTTTTTATTTATATATAATAAAGGGTATTATTAAACATGGATTGACTGCTGAATAAGTGGGACATTTTTTAAATAGTATCTCAGACAGTTGGTTATGAATAAATGCTTGTATGAAGATAAACAAAATGTTCATGGTCATTTCTAATTTCTAATCTCACTACATATGAAATAAAAATTAAATTAAATTAAATTAATATCATTTGTTTGGGAAATTTGTGTTTTAGCATCTTTTGGTTGAATCGGAAAGAAGTCTTTTTTGACTTTTGGGGGTAACCAGATATGAAAAGTCTATAATTGTAATTGAGGTATTTGCAAAAGAGAAAAACCTGCACAAAACTGTTTATATATATATATATATATATATATATATAAATATATATATATATATATATAAATATATATATATATATATATATAATAAAGACATCTCACCTTGAAGTACTGGGTTCCTTTCTGTTTGACTAAAACTGCTTGCTCTAGTTTCTCACTCAAGTCCATTTCCCAGGATTCTTTGGCCTGAAAAAAATGTCAGTTTTATAAACCTTTGTTCTGTGGACACTAGAGGGAGTGTTTTCTCTTTGATTGCCAAAAACAACTCCACTGTCCTGTACATGCAAACTCCCATGAAGGAAGTACAGCTAAAGTTGTGTTGGATTACTTTAGAAGTAACCTAATACGCTATTTAAGTTGATATTGATATTAACCCACTAAACCTTTGATAAACAGGTCTTTTGGTTTCACCTTTTGAAAATCTTTGAGCGTCACTTCATAGAAAAGTTCTGCGTTTGGTCCAATTTCCAATTCTGGTTTTCCTTCTTTACCATAGCCATATCTGCAAAATACAGTACACATCATGGTGTGAAATTTTTAGATAAAAATAAAAAAAAAAATTTTTGGCTGCATTCAACACTGGAACCTACTTGGGTTTTAAGTATAACAGACAGCATTCCCCTTTCTGCATCTTCTCCATGGCCCGATCCACACCCAGAGGAATACCCATGTCTTCAGATTCTCCCACCACGAATGTGACATCCCGTGAATCGAACAAACGGCCACAACATTTTCCCTCCAAGTGCACTGTAGCACATAAAAAATTACAGCTTTTTCTGAATTTACCTAAATTAATTTTAATTACCTTAAATGAATTTATCTTATTTATCTAAAAATACATAAATCAAATATTGCAGAATTCTAATTAAATACATACCATGAACTGTGGCTCCATCATTGGGATTGTTGTAGCCTTCACCTTTGACTTTTATTCTTCTTATGATTCCGCCATCCTCTGCAAGCTCCTCACCTCTAAAGCTCAACAGCTCCACCTGATAAGCAACCAGGGTGAGGTAGAGGGTCATCAATCAGCCAACTACTGTTAATATGTTCCAATATAAAATCTTCTAGACAACATTCTCCTTCTCTGGCAGTTGTAACATGTAACAAATCTCGAACAAACAAACCTATGTAGCCAGACAGAAAAGCGTAAATAAAATAAGCCTATCTGTAAAAACTGCCCACCTCAAATAATAGTGTAGAGTTCGGAGGGATCTTTGGGGGGCTACCAACAGAGCCATAGGCATATTCTGGCTTACACATCAGCAGGCACACTTCTCCTTTCTGCATGGAGCGCACACCAATATCCCATGCTTTGATCACCTGACCTTTAAGACAGCAATAGAGAGGACACCATGAACATCTAGTAATATCTGTAGTACTTTTTTTTGGCAATTTATGGTTTATGTGTAGTCATACATCAAGGTTATAAATATGATTATAATTGCATTTTTAAGATTTTTAAAACTCCACCATTGCCTGGTCCCAAGTCCAGGATGTGAAAGGAGGTGGGTTGCACATTGGGCTAGCAACCCATTAGATAAAATACTCTTGCTACAGAAACACCGATTACATGTTCAGAAATTCATCAAATCCAGGGCAACGAGCTGAGGACTGAGGCAGCAATGCCCTGTATCTGGGCTCGCATAGGACAGAAATGGCTGCAGAAGATTTGTCAATGCCTTACCTACCAGGAGTGAAGAGGATTAAGTAAGCAAGAGTTTAAGAGAAATTGCTCAATATAATTGCAATACCTTTGCCAACGTTGAAGACAAAAGG